>NC_053025.1:266819854-266983113 GCF_003073215.2 Triticum urartu | reverse complement strand
AACGTAACTCTTTAAGATGAACTCTTTATCACCTCCATAACCTAGAAATATTTCCTTAGTCCTCTAAGGATAATTTTGACCGTTGTCCAGTGATCTACTCCTGGATCACTATTATACCCCTTTGCCAAACTCATGGCAAGGTACGCAATAGGTCTGGTATATAGCATGGCATACTTTATAGAACCTATGGCTGAGGCATAGGGAATGACTTTCGTTCTCTCTATCTTCTGTCATGGTCGGGTTTTGAGTCTTACTCAACTTCATACCTTACAACTCAGGCAATAACTCCTTTGACTGGTCCATTTTGAACTCCTTCAAAATCTTATCAAGGTATGTACTTATCGAAAGTCTTATCAAGCGTCTTGATTTATCTTTATAGATCTTCATGCCCAATATGTAAGCAGCTTCACCGAGGTCTTTCATTAAAAAATTCTTATTCAAGTATCCTTTTGTGTTATCCAGAAATTCTGTATTATTTCCAATCAACAACATGTCATCCACATATAATATTAGAAATGCTTCAGAGCTCCCACTCACTTTCTTGTAAATACATGCTTCTCCAAAAGTCTGTATAAAACCATATGCTTTGATCACACTATCAAAGTGTATATTCCAACTCCGAGAGGCTTGTACCAGTCCATAAATGGATCACTGGAGCTTGCACATTTTGTTAGCACCTTTAGGATCGACAAAACCTTCTGGTTGCATCATATACAACTCTTCTTTAAGATATCCATTAAGGAATGCAGTTTTGACATCCATTTGCCAAATTTCATAATCATAAAATGCGGCAATTGCTAACATGATTCGGACAGACTTAAGCATCGCTAGGAGTGAGAAGGTCTTGTTGTAGACAACTCCTTGAACTTGTGAAAAACCTTGCGCAACAAGTCGAGCTTTGTAGACAGTAACATTACCGTCAGCGTCAGTCTTCTTCTTGAAGATCCATTTATTCTCTATGGCTTGCCGATCATCGGGCAAGTCAACCAAACTCCACACTTCGTTCTCATACATGGATCCCATCGCAGATTTCATGGCTTCAAGCCATTTCGCGGAATCTGGGCTTATCATCGCTTCCTCATAGTTCGTAGGTTCGTCATGGTCAAGTAACATGACCTCCAGAACAGGATTACTGTACCACCTTGGTGCTGATCGTACTCTGGTTGACCTACGAGGTTCGGTGGTAACTTGATCTGAAGTTTCATAATCATCATTAGCTTCCTCACTAATTGGTGTAGGAATCACTGGAATTGCTTTCTGTGATGAACTACTTTCCAATTAGGGAGAAGGTACAATTACCTCATCGAGTTCTACTTTCCTCCCACTCACTTCTTTTGAGAGAAACTCCTTATCTAGAAAGGATCCATTCTTAGCAATGAACATCTTGCCTTCGGATTTGTGATAGAAGGTGTACCCAACAGTGTCCTTTGGGTATCCTATGAAGACACATTTCTCCGATTTAGGCTCGAGCTTATCAGGTTGAAGCTTTTTCACATAAGCATTGCAACCCCAAACTTTAAGAAACGACAGCTTTGGTTTCTTGCCAAACCATAGTTCATATGGTGTCGTCTCAACGGATTTAGATGGTGCCTATTTAACATGAATGCAGTTCTCTCTAATGCATAACCCCCAAAACGATAGCGGTAAATCGGTAAGAGACATCATAGATCGCACCATATCTAATAAAGTACGGTTACGATGTTCGGACACGCCATTACGCTGTGGTGTTCCAGGCGGCGTGAGTTGTGAAACTATTCCACATTGTTTTAAATGAAGGCCAAAACTCGTAACTCAAATATTCGCCTCTGTGATCAGATCGCAGAAACTTTATTTTCTTGTTACGATGATTCTCCACTTCACTCTGAAATTCTTTGAACTTTTCAAAATGATTCAGACTTGTGTTTCATTAAGTAGAGATACCTATATCTGCTCGAATCAACTGTGAAGGTTAGAAAATAACGATACCCGCCACGAGCCTCAACACTCATCGGACCGCATACATCGGTATGTATTATTTCCAATAAGTCAGTGGTTTGCTCCACTATTCCGGAGAACGGAGTCTTAGTCATCCTAACCATGGGGGATGGTTCGCAAGCATCAAATGATTCATAATCAAGTGATTCCAAAAGTCCATCCGCATGGAGTTTCTTTATGCGATTTACACCAATAAGACCTAAACGGTAGTGCCACAAATATGTTGCACTATCATTATCAACTTTGCATCTTTTGGCATCAATATTATGAATATGTGTATAACCATGATCGAGATTCAACAAACCATTCACATTGGGTGTATGACCATTTAATGTTTTATTCATGTAAACAGAAAAATAATCATTCTCTGACTTAAATGAATAACCGTATTGCAATAAACATGATCCAATCATATTCATGCTCAACACAAACACCAAATAACATTTATTTAGGTTTAAAACTAATCCCGAAGGTAGAGGGAGTATGCGATGGTGATCTTATCAACCTTGGAATCACCGTTGGGGAACGTAGTAATTTCAAAAAAATTCCTACGCACACACAAAACCATGGTGATGCATAGCAATACCCTCGTAGACCGAAAGCGGAAGCGTTAGCACAACGCGGTTGATGTAGTCGTACGTCTTCACGATCCGACCAATCAAGTACCGAACGTACGGCACCTCTGAGTTCAACACACGTTCAGCCCGATGACGTCCCTCGAACTCCGATCCAGCCGAGTGTTGAGGGAGAGTTTCGTCACCACGATGGCGTGGTGAAGATGATGATGTTCTACCGACGTAGGGCTTCGCCTAAGCATTGCTATAGTATTGTGGACTATGGTGGAGGGGGGCACCGCACACGGCTAAAAGATCAAACGATCAATTGTTGTGTCCCTAGGGTGCCCCCTGCCCCTGTATATAAAGGAGCAAGGGGGGAGGTGCGGCCGGCCAGGAGGGGCGCGCCAGGAGGAGTCCTACTCCCACCGGGAGTAGGACTCCCTCCCTTTTCCTTGTTGGATTAGGAGTGGAGGGGGAAAGAGGAGGGAGAGAGGAAGGAAAGGGGGGGGGGGGCGCCGCCCCTCTCCTTGTCCTATTCGGACTAGGGGGGAGGGGCACACGGCCCTGCCCTGGCCGCCTCTCCTCTTCTCCACAAAGGCCCACTATGGCCCATTAAGCCCCCAGGGGGTTTCGGTAACCCCTCGGTACTCCGGAAAAATCCCGATTTCACCCGGAACACTTGCGATATCCAAATATAGGCTTCCAATATATCAATCTTCATGTCTCATCCATTTCGAGACTCCTCGTCATGTCCGTGATCACATCCGAAACTCTGAACAACCTTCGGTACATTAAAACCCATAAACTCATAATATAACCGTCATCGAAACTTTAAGCGTGCGGACCCTACGGGTTTGAGAACTATGTAGACATGACCAAGACACGTCTCCGGTCAATAACCAATAGCGGAACCTGGATGCTCATATTGGCTCCCACATATTCTACGAAGATCTTTATCGGTCAGACCGCATAACAACATACGTTGTTCCCTTTGTCATCGGTATGTTACTTGCTCGAGATTCGATTGTCGGTATCTCAATACCTAGTTAAATCTCGTTACCGTCAAGTCTCTTTACTCGTTCTGTAATACATCATCCCGCAACTAACTCATTAGTTGCAATGCTTGCAAGGCTTAACTGATGTGCATTACCGAGATGGCCCAGAGATACCTTTCTGACAATCAGAGTGATAAATCCTAATCTCGAAATACGCCAACCCAAAAAGTACCTTCGGAGACACCTGTAGAGCACCTTTATAATCACCCAGTTACATTGTGATGTTTGGTAGGACACAAAGCGTTCCTCCGGTAAACGGGAGTTGCATAATCTCATAGTCATAGGAACATGTATAAGTCATGAAGAAAGCAATAGCAATATACTAAACGATCGAGTGCTAAGCTAACGGAATGGGTCAAGTCAATCACATCATTCTCCTAATGATGTGATCCCGTTAATCAAATGACAACTCATGTCAATGGCTAGGAAAAATAACCATCTTTGATCAACGAGCTAGTCAAGTAGAGGCATACTAGTGATACTCTGTTTGTCTATGTATTCACACAAGTATTATGTTTCCGGTTAATACAATTCTAGCATGAATAATAAACATTTACCATGATATAAGGATATAAATAATAACTTTATTATTGCCTCTAGGGCATATTTCCTTCAGTCTCCCACATGCACTAGAGTCAATAATCTAGATTACACAGTAATGATTCTAACACCCATGGAGCCTTGGCGCTAATCATGTTTTGCTCGTGGAAGAGGCTTAGTTAACGGGTCTGCAACATTCAGATCCGTATGTATCTTGGAAATTTCTATGTCTCCCACCTGGACTAGATCCCCGATGGAATTGAAGCGTCTCTTGATGTGATTGGTTCTCTTGTGAAATCTGGATTCCTTCGCCAAGGCAATTGCACCAGTATTGTCACAAAAGATTTTCATTGGACCCGATGCACTAGGTATGACACCTAGATCGGATATGAACTCCTTCATCCAGACTCCTTCATTTGCTGCTTCCGAAACAACTATGTATTCCGCTTCACACGTAGATCCCGCCACGACGCTTTGTTTAGAACTGCACCAACTGACAGCTCCACCGTTCAATGTAAACACGTATCCGGTTTGCGATTTAGAATCGTCCGGATCAGTGTCAAAGCTTGCATCGACGTAACCATTTACGACTAGCTCTTTGTCACCTCCATAAACGAGAAACATATCCTTAGTCCTTTTCAGGTATTTCAGGATGTTTTTGATCGCTATCTAGTGATCCACTCCTGGGTTACTTTGGTACCTCCCTGCTAAACTTATAGCAAGGCACACATCAGGTCTGGTACACAACATTGCATACATGATAGAGCCTATGGCTGAAGCATGGGGAACATCTTTCATCTTCTGTCTATCTTTTGCAGTGGTCGGGCATTGAGTCTTACTCAACTTCACACCTTGTAACACAGGCAAGAACCCTTTCTTTGCTTGATCCATTTTGAACTTCTTCAAAACTTTGTCAAGGTATGTGCTTTGTGAAAGTCCAATTAAGCGTCTTGATCTATCTCTATAGATCTTGATGCCCAATATATAAGAAGCTTCACCGAGGTCTTTCATTGAAAAACTCTTATTCAAGTATCCCTTTATGCTATCCAGAAATTCTATATCATTTACAATCAACAATATGTCATCCACATATAATATCAGAAATGCTACAAAGCTCCCACTCACTTTCTTGTAAATACAGGCTTCTCCAAAAGTCTGTATAAAACCAAATGCTTTGATCACACTATCAAAGTGTTTATTCCAACTCCGAGAGGCTTGCACCAGTCCATAAATGGATCGTTGGAGCTTGCACACTTTGTTAGCTCCCTTTGGATCGACAAAACCTTCTGGTTGCATCATATACAAGTCTTCTTCCAGAAATCCATTCAGGAATGCAGTTTTGACATCCATTTGCCAAATTTCATAATCATAAAATGCGGAAATTGCTAACATGATTCGGACAGACTTAAGCATCGCTACGGGTGAGAAAGTCTCATCGTAGTCAATCCCTTGAACTTGTCGAAAACCTTTTGCAACCAGTCGAGCTTTATAGACAGTAATATTACCGTCAGCATCAGTATTGTTCTTGAAGATCCATTTATTCTCAATGGCTTGCTGATCATTGGGCAAGTCAACCAAAGTCCACACTTTGTTCTCATACATGGATCCCATCTCAGATTTCATGGCCTCAAGCCATTTTGCGGAATCTGAGCTCACCACACTTCTTCATAGTTCGTAGGTTCGTCATGGTCTAGTAACATAACCTCCAAAACAGGATTACCGTACCACTCTGGTGCGGATCTTACTCTGGTTGACCTACGAGGTTCAGTAACAACTTGATCTAAAGTTCCATGATCATCATCATTAACTTCCTCACTAATTGGTGTAGGCGTCACAGGAACCGGTTTCTATGATGAACTACTTTCCAATAAGGGAGCAGGTACAGTTACCTCATCAAGTTCTACTTTCCTCCCACTCACTTCTTTCGAGAGAAACTCCTTCTCTAGAAAGGATCCATTCTTAGCAATGAATGCTTGCCTTCGGATCTGTGATAGAAGGTGTACCCAACAGTTTCCTTTGGGTATCCTATGAAGACACATTTCTCCGATTTGGGTTCGAGCTTATCAGGTTGAAGCTTTTTCACATAAGCATCGCAGCCCCAAACTTTAAGAAACGACAACTTTGGTTTCTTGCCAAACCACAGTTCATAAGGCGTCGTCTCAATGGATTTTGATGGTGCCCTATTTAACGTGAATGCAGCTGTCTCTAAAGCATAACCCCAAAATGATAGCGGTAAATCAGTAAGAGACATCATAGATCGTACCATATCTAGTAAAGTACGATTACGACGTTCGGACACACCATTACGCTGTGGTGTTCCGGGTGGCGTGAGTTGCGAAACTATTCCGCATTGTTTCAAATGTAGACCAAACTCGTAACTCAAATATTCTCCTCCATGATCAGATCATAGAAACTTTATTTTCTTGTTATGATGATTTTCAAATTCACTATGAAATTCTTTGAACTTTTCAAATGTTTTAGACTTATGTTTCATTAAGTAGATATACCCATATCTGCTTAAATCATCTGTGAAGGTGAGAAAATAACGATACCCGCCGCGAGCCTCAATATTCATTGGTCCACATACGTCAGTATGTATGATCTCCAATAAATCAGTTGCTCGCTCCATAGTTCCGGAGAACGGAGTTTTAGTCATCTTGCCCATGAGGCACGGTTCGCAAGTACCAAGTGATTCATAATCAAGTGATTCCAAAAGTTCATCAGTATGGAGTTTCTTCATGTGCTTTACACCGATATGACCTAAACGACAGTGCCACAAATAAGTTGCACTATCATTATCAACTCTGCATCTTTTGGCTTCAACATTATGAATATGTGTATCACTAATATTGAGATTCATCAAAAATAGACCACTCTTCAAGGGTGCATGACCATAAAAGATATTACTCATATAAATAGAACAACCATTATTCTCCGATTTAAATGAATAACCGTCTCGCATCAAACAAGATCCAGATATAATGTTCATGCTCAACGCTGGCACCAAATAACAATTATTTAGGTCTAAAACTAATCCCGAAGGTAGATGTAGAGGTAGCGTGCCGACGGCGATCACATCGACTTTGGAACCGTTTCCCACGCGCATCGTCACCTCGTCCTTGGCCAGTGTTCGCTTAATCCGAAGTCCCTGTTTTGAGTTGCAAATATTAGCAACAGAACCAGCATCAAATACCCAGGTGCTACTGCGAGCTCTGGTAAGGTACACATCAATAACATGTATATCACATATACCTTTGTTCACCTTGCCATCCTTCTTATCCGCCAAATACTTGGGGTAGTTCCGCTTCCAGTGACCAGCCTGCTTGCAGTAGAAGCACTCAGTCTCAGGCTTAGGTCCAAACTTGGGTTTCTTCTCTTGAGCAGCAACTTGTTTGCTGTTCTTCTTGAAGCTCCCCTTCTTCCCCCCTTTGCCCTTTTTCTTGAAACTGGTGGTCTTATTGACCATCAACACTTGATGCTCCTTCTTGATTTCTACCTCCGCAGCCTTTAGCATTGCGAAGAGCTCGGGAATCGTCTTATCCATCCCTTGCATGTTATAGTTCATCACGAACCTTTTGTAGCTTGGTGGCAGTGATTGAAGAATTTTGTCAATGACGCTATCATCTAGAAGATTAACTCCCAGTTGAATCAAGTGATTGCAGTACCCAGACATCTTGAGTATATGCTCACTGATAGACTCCTCCATCTTGCAGCTGTAGAACTTATTAGAGAATTCACATCTCTCAATCCGGGCATTCTTTTGAAATATTAACTTCAACTCCTGGAACATCTCATATGCTCCATGACGTTCAAAACGTCGTTGAAGTCCCGGTTCTAAGCCATAAAGCATGGCACACTGAACTATCGAGTAGTTATCAACACGCGACTGCCAGGCATTCACAATGTCTGCAGTTGCTGGCGCAGGTGGTACACCTATCGGTGCTTCCAGGACATAACTTTTCTGTGCAACAATGAGGATAATCCTCAAGTTACGGACCCAGTCCGTGTAATTGCTACCATCATCTTTCAACTTTGCTTTCTCAAGGAACGCATTAAAATTCAATGGAACAACAGCACGGGCCATCTATCTACAAACAACATAGACAAACAAGATGCTATCAGGTACTAAGTTCCTGATAAATTTAAGTTCAATTAATCATATTACTTAAGACCTCCCACTTAGGTAGACATCTCTCTAATCCTCTAAGTGATCACGTGATCCATATCAACTAAACCATAACCGATCATCACGTGAAATGGTGTAGCTTTCAATGGTGAACATCACTATGTTGATCATATCTACTATATGATTCACGCTCGACCTTTTGGTCTCAGTGTTCTGAGGCCATATCTGCATATGCTAGGCTTGTCAAGTTTAACCTAAGTATTCTGCGTGTGCAAAACTGGCTTGCACCCGTTGTAGATGGACGTAGAGCTTATCACACCCGATCATCACGTGGTGTCTGGGCACGACGAACTTTGGCAATGGTGCATACTCAGGGAGAACACTTTTATCTTGAAATTTAGTGAGAGATCACCTTATAATGCTACCGTCAATCAAAGCAAGATAAGATGCATAAAAGATAAACATCACATGCAATCAATATAAGTGATATGATATGTTCATCATCATCTTGTGCTTGTGATCTCCATCTCCGAAGCACCGTCATGATCACCATCGTCACCGGCGCGACACCTTGATATCCATCGTAGCATCGTTGTCGTCTTGCCAATCTTATGCTTCTATGACTATCGCTACGACTTAGTGATAAAGTAAAGCACTACAGGGCGATTGCATTGCATACAATAAAGCGACAACCATATGACTCCTGCCAGTTGCCGATAACTCTGTTACAAAACATGATCATCTCATACAATAAAATTTAGCATCATGCTTCGACCATATCACATCACAACATGCCCTGCAAAAACAAGTGAGACATCCTCTACTTTGTTGTTGCAAGTTTTACGTGGCTGCTACGGGCTGAGCAAGAACCGTTCTTACCTACGCATCAAAACCACAACGATATTTTGTCAAGTTGGTGATGTTTTAACCTTCGCAAGGACCGGGCGTAGCCACACTCGGTTCAACTAAAGTTGGAGAAACTGACACCCGCCAGCCACCTGTGTGCAAATCACGTCGGTAGAACCAGTCTCGCGTAAGCGTACGCGTAATGTCGGTCCGGGCCGCTTCATCCAACAATACTGCCGAACCAAAGTATGACATGCTGGTAAGCAGTATGACTTATACCGCCCACAACTCACTTGTGTTCTACTCATGCATATGACATCTACGCATAAAACCAGGCTCTGATACCACTGTTGGGGAAAGTAGTAATTTCAAAAAATTCCTATGCACACGCAAGATCATGGTGATGCATAGCAACAAGAGGGGAGAGTGTTGTCCACGTACCCTCATAGACCAAAAGCGGAAGCGTTAGCACAACGCGGTTGATGTAGTCGTACATCTTCACGATCCCACCGATCAAGTACTGAACGTACGGCACCTCCGAGTTCAGCACACGTTCAGCTCGATGACGTCCCTTGAACTCCGATCAAGCCGAGTGTTGAGGGAGAGTTTCGTCAGCACGATGGCGTGCTGACGATGATGATGTTCTACCGACGCAAGGCTTCACCTAAGCACTGCTACAGTATTATCGATGTGGACTATGGTGGAGGGGGGCACCACACACGGCTAAAAGATCAAACGATCAATTGTTGTGTCCCTAGGGTGCCCCCTGCCCCAGTATATAAAGGAGCAAGGGGGGAGGTGCGGCCGGCCAGGAGGGGCGCGCCATGAGGAGTCCTACTCCCACCGGGAGTAGGACTCCCTCCCTTTTCCTTGTTGGATTAGGAGTGGAGGGGGAAAGAGGAGGGAGAGAGGAAGGAAAGGGTGGGCGCCGCCCCCCTCTCCTTGTCCTTTCCGGACTAGGGCGGGGAGGGGCGCGCGGCCCTGCCCTGGCCGCCTCTCCTCTTCTCCACAAAGGCCCACTATGGCCCATTAAGCCCCCGGGGGGTTCCGGTAACCCCTCGGTACTCCGGAAAAATCCCGATTTCACCCGGAACACTTCCGATATCCAAATATAGGCTTCCAATTTATGATCTTCATGTATCGACCATTTCGAGACTCCTCGTCATGTCCGTGATCACACCCGGAACTCCGAACAACCTTCGGTACATTAAAACTCATAAACTCATAAACTCATAATATAACCGTCATCGAAACTTTAAGCGTGCGGACCCTATGGGTTCGAGAACTATGTAGACATGACCGAGACATGTCTCCGGTCAATAACCAATAGTAGAACCTGGATGCTCACATTGGATCCCACATATTCTATGAAGATCTTTATCGGTTAGACCGCATAACAGCATACGTTGTTCCCTTTGTCATCGGTATGTTACTTGCCCGAGATTCGATCGTCGGTATCTCAATACCTAGTTCAATCTTGTTACCGGAAAGTCTCTTTACTCGTTCTGTAATACATCATCCCGCAACTAACTCATTAGTTGCAACGCTTGCAAGGCTTAAGTGATGTGCATTACCGAGAGGGCCCAGAGATACCTCTCCGATAATCGAAGTGACAAATCCTAATCTCGAAATACGCCAACCCAACAAGTACCTTTGGAGACACCTGTAGAGCACCTTTATAATCACCCAGTTACATTGTGACGTTTGGTAGCACACAAAGCGCCTCCGGTAAACGGGATTTGTATAATCTCATAGTCATAGGAACATGTATAAGTCATGAAGAAAGCAATAGCAATATACTAAACGATCGAGTGCTAAGCTAACGGAATGCGTCAAGTCAATCACATCATTCTCCTAATGATGTGATCCCGTTAATCAAATGACAACTCATGTCAATGGCTAGGAAACATAACCATCTTTGATCAACGAGCTAGTCAAGTAGAGGCATACTAGTGACACTCTGTTTGTCTATGTATTCATACAAGTATTATGTTTCCAGTTAATACAATTCTAGCATGAATAATAAACATTTATCATGATATAAGGAAATAAATAATAACTTTATTATTGCCTCTAGGGCATATTTCCTTCAATCACTTCCAACACACATCGTTGCCTCGCCCTCAACTAGTCTTTGTTTATTTTGTAACTCCTGTTTCGAGCTACTAATGTTAGCAACTGAACTGGTATCAAATACCTAGGGGTTACTATGAACACTAGTAAAGTACACATCAACAATCTGCATATCAAATATACCTTTGTTCACTTTGCCATCCTTCTTATCTGCCAAATGTTTGGGGCAATTCCGCTTCTAGTGACCATTTCCTTTGAAGTAGAAACCCTTAGTTTCAGGCTTAGGTCCAGACTTGGGCTTCTTCCCGGGAGCAGCAACTTGCTTGCTATTATTTTTGAAGTTCCCCTTTTTCCCTTTACCCTTTTTCTTGAAAGTAGTGGTCTTATTAACCATCAACACTTGATGCTCTTTCTTGATTTCTACCTCCGCAGCCTTTAGCATTGCAAAGAGCTCGGGAATTGTCTCGTTCATCCCTTGCACATTATAGTTCATCACGAAGTTCTAGTAACTTGGTGATAATGACTAGAGAACTTTGTCAATCACTATCTTATCTGGAAGATTAACTCCCACTTGATTCAAGCAATTGTAGTACCCAGACAATCTGAGCACATGCTCGCTGGTTGAGCTATTCTCCTCCAACTTGTAGGCAAAGTACTATCAGAGGTCTTATACCTCTCGACATGGGCATGAGTCTGAAATACTAATTTCAACTCTTGGAACATATCATATGCTCCATGGTGTTCAAAACGTTTTTGAAGTCCCGGTTTTAAGCCGTAAAGCATGGTGCACTAAACTATCAAGTAGTTATCATATCGAGTTTGCCAAACATTCATAACGTCTGCATCTGCTCCTGCAATAGGTCTGTCACCTAGCAGTGCATCAAGGACATAATTCTTCTATGCAGCAACGAGGATAATCCTCAGATCACGGACCCAGTCCACATCATTGCTACTATTGCTACCTCTTGAGCATGCGTTGGTTTTCCCTTGAAGAGGAAAGGGTGATGCATCAAAGTAGTGTAAGTATTTCCCTTAGTTTTTGAGAACCAAGGTATCAATCTAGTAGGAGACAACACACAAGTCACCTAGTACCCGCACAAACAATCAAGAACCTTGCAACCAACGCGATAAAGGGGTTGTCAATCCCTTCACGGTCACTCGCAAAAGTGAGATCTAATAAAGATAGTAAAGTAAATAATTTTGGTATTTTTGTTGTATAGATTGGAAAGTAAAGATTGCAAAATAGTAAACGAGATGCAATATACTCCCTCCGTTCCAGAATATAAGGTGTATTGTTTTCCGTGCAAGTCAACCATTTGAATTTTTGACCAAGATTATAGAATAAACTTACAACATCTACGATACCAAATAGATAAAATATGAAACTACTTTTCATGATGGATCAAATGATATAAATTTTGTAAAGTGGATATTTATATGCTTTTTCTAAAAAGTCGGTCAAACATGGCCTTGTTTGACTTTGGAAAAAACAAATACACCTTATATAAAGGAACGGAGGGAGTAATAAGAAAGAGACCCTGGGGCCATAGATTTCACTAGTGGCTTCTCTCAAGATAGCATGTATTACAGTGGGTGAACAAATTACTGCGAGCAATTGATAGAAAAGCGCATAGTTATGAAGATATCTAAGGCAATGATCATGAATATAGGCATCACGTCCGTTTCAAGTAGACAGAAACGATTCTGCATTTACTACCATTACTCCACATATCAACCGCTATCCAGCATGCATCTAGAGTATTAAGTTCATAAGAACACAGTGACGCATTAAGCAAGATGACATGATGTAGAGGGATAAACTCAAGCAATATGATATAAACCCAATATTTTTATCCTCGATGGCAACAATACAATACGTGCCTTGCCACCCCTACTGTCACTGGGAAAGGACACCACAAGATTGAACCCAAAGCTAAGCACTTCTCCCATTGCAAGAAAGATCAATCTAGTAGGCCAAACTAAACCGATAATTTGAAGAGACTTGCAAAGATATCAAATCATTCATATAAGAATTCGGAGAAGAACCAAATAATATTCATAGATAATCAAGTTCATAAATCCACAATTCATCGGATTTCGACAAACACACCGCAAAAGAGCATTACATCGAATAGATCTCCAAGAACATCGAGGAGAACTTTGTATTGAAGATCAAAGAGAGAGAAGAAGCCATCTAGCTAATAACTATGAACCCGAAGGTCTGGTAAAATACTCACGCTTCATCGGAGAGGTATGGTGTTGATGTAGAAGCCCTCTGCGATCGATTCCCCCTCCGGCAGATCGCCGGAAAAGGCCCCAAGATGGGATCTCACGGGTACAGAAGGTTGCGGCGGTGGAAAAGTGGTTTCGTGGCTCCCCATGATGTTTCTAGGGTATAAGAGTATATATAGGCGAAATGAGTACGTCGGTGGAGCTACGAGGGGCCCACGAGGGTGGGGGTGCGCCCTCCTACCTCATGTCCGCCTTGTTGCGTCTCCGACTTCATCTCCAAGTCTTCTAGTTTGCTTTCAGTCCAAGAAAGATCATTGCGAAGGTTTCATTCCGTTTGGATTTTGTTTGGTATTCCTTTTCTGCAAAACTCTAAAATAGGTGAAAAAAAGAAATTGGCACTGGGCCTCCGGTTAATAGGTTAGTCCCAAAAATTATATAAAAGAGCATATTAAAGCCCATTAAACCTCCAAAACAGATAATATAATAGCATGGAACAATAAAAAATTATAGATACATTGGAGACATATCAACTATGATATTTCAACTTAGTTTTCTCTTGGAACATATTAAAAATAAAACAGGGGAGCTATACACGAGCTATTGATCTACAACATAGATATGATAATACTATCAAGACTAAGTTCATGATAAATTAAGTTCAATTAATCATATTACTTAAGAAGTCCCACTTAGATAGACATCCCTCGAGTCATCTAAATGATCACGTGATCCATATTAACTAAACCATGTCCGATCATCACGTGAGATGGAGTAGTTTTCAATGGTGAACATCTCTATGTTGATCATATCTATTATATGATTCACATTCGAACTTTCGGTCTTAGTGTTCCGAGGCCATATCTGCATATGCTAGGATCGTCAAGTTTAACCTGAGTATTTTGCATGTGCAAAACTATCTTACACCCATCGTGTGTGAACGTAGAGCTTATCACACTCGATCATCACGTGGTGTCTCGGCACGATGAACTATAGCAACAGTGCGTACTCAGGGAGAACACTTATGCCTTGAAATTTAGTGAGGGATCATCTTATAATGCTACCATCGTACTAAGAAAAATAAGATGCATAAAAGATAAACATCACATGCAATCAAAATATGTGACATGATATGGCCATCATCATCTTGTGCCTTTGATCTCCATCTCCAAAGCACCGTCATGATCTCCATCGTCACCGGCTCGACACCTTGATCTCTATCGTAGCATCGTTGTCGTCTCGCCAAATATTGCTTCTATGTATCCACACATGTATCAAGTTTCCGGTTAATACAATTCTAGCATGAATAATAAACATTTATCATGATATAAGGAAATATAAATAACAACTTTATTATTGCCTCTAGGGCATATTTCCTTCAAATTCTTCCTTCCCCTTTCCTCTTGTTGGTCGCCTATCCTTTTATACCTGAAGAAAAAGAGTTGACTCCGGATGAGTGAAATTCCGCACATTCCTCCATTATTTAAACCTGATAATACTGGAATATCCAAGAGAATCACTTTGATATTGCCACTAATGACTAATGAATGCAACAAATTGGGAAATCCTTTGTTTAATGTGTTTCCCTAGGAAATGGACCCAATCATGGAAGAAAATCATCACATAGAAGGAAACACAAAGTGTGGGAGCCAAGCCAAGCCAAATGGTTCGCCATGAAGGCAACATAGAAAAAGACGGGGCTCATTATGAGCATGCCCGCTCATACCAGCAGCCGTACTCACCACCATTAGTACTGTGTTGTCTAATCAAACACACTTTATAAAAGGGCCCAAGTCTGGTTCGTAACAGAGGAGTTGGAAAATATCACAGAGCACCACCAGGAGCCATTCATGAACCCTAGTGGCCGACATTTTCTATCTCATCTCCATAGCCATCACCGCCTAGTCATTCTCTCAAGTTAGTTGTACTCGTAATTGATGCATCGCAATTTGCAACTATTGTAAGACAATTCATCAATCGTTCATCCTTATGTCATCTGCAATAATTTCTTCTTGTGATCCGATTGCGATGTGTGAGTAATCCACTAAGGCAATGGGTTGAGGCAAGGCCTTGCAACCCTTTGGTATTTGTGCACACCCGTTGGATCATTTTTCCTAATTGCCATTATTTGTTTGTGTGATTTGCAACGGAGTTGTCTTTTGTCTTCTTCTCATTGTAAGGACCCGCAGGTACCCGGGACATCGTAGATCGATCAAGGAGGAGGTAAGAAGCGAAGATGGGTGGAACACTATTTTGAAAATCAGTGAAGAAAGGATTAATATAATAGTGAAAGCAATTCTTTGGGGACGAATGAGGTGTAGTCATTAAACTTCCAATTCTCTTGTCTGAAGAAATCCTTAATAACCGAGGTAACCCCCGCGACGTTAAGGGCGAGCAGTTGGACAACCAACTCTCGATGCAGGTCATGATCGGTCGTGACGTACTTTGGACACATCCCCACTTCATTGTGTTGTTAGCATTTTGTAATGTGTGTCTACCAGGACCATGTTTAACATCATACGAGATTGCAAGCACAAGTACAAGGTTGTGAGTCTATGTCCTCATACCCATGACTATTTCCATATCACTGTAATAAATAAAGCAATAAATAAAAGGTACAAGGTTAGTAGGGACGGTGCTTGAGTAATAAAGTGTTCTCAGGGGTTTTGAAGTCATCACAATTAGTTTGATCTACGTACATATGCAAATGCATAATTCTAGGTTTGGATAACTAAGCCCCCTTGCATTATTTCTATCAGTAGGAGGAGCCTGGTACATCATACATGTAGTAGCCAGGTTCACACACGCCACCACCTTTCCTCCCCACATGCATGAAGGTTACGACAACAATGATTAACAGTATCCCCATGGACGCGGACAATGCACGGTCTCCATTATTCCCTTATCAAATGATCAGAGAAGGACGATCGGATATTACTGTAACATGTTTACCTCCACTTCCATGCATCACACGGATTCATAGGATCTCAAGGAGGGAGGTAGCTTCTGTCCCCACAATACCTCTGCTTGCTGCTTCATCCGGATAGTAATATCCTTCGTGCCATAATAAGAAAATATCGAGGGGTGCAGCTCACCCAATATCATGAAGAATACTAACATAAACATGCAAAAGAGAATATTGTATTCTATTAGTATTTACTTCTAATACAGACTAATAGTCCATCCAAATTCCTTATAACTAATATAATTACTCATATCATGGTTAACATAGAGGGGAGAGACAAGTTACAGGCCAACATCACATTGGTGAAGGAGAAGGGCAGGGCATTGCTGTAACATCCCAAATTTTCAATTTGGAATGTTATACATAGGTCATCATATGCATATCATATTTTAATTGCATTTTGGTTTGATCCTAGAAATTCTAAGCAACTCAAGGACCCACAAAGAGAGTTGGGGATTTCATTCAT
Organism: Triticum urartu; assembly: GCF_003073215.2. Classification (NCBI taxonomy): domain Eukaryota; kingdom Viridiplantae; phylum Streptophyta; class Magnoliopsida; order Poales; family Poaceae; genus Triticum; species Triticum urartu. Next base: position 266,966,282 of record NC_053025.1, on the reverse strand, counting down.
TTTTGTATTTGAATTTTCTCAAATATTGAAAAGAGGATCATTTTGGTTTTAATTATTTTTCTCTCCAAAATATTTCCAATATTAAAAATAAAAGAGAGGAGATAATATGAATTCTCCAAAATAAAGGAAATATTGGAGGAAAACTATTAAAATAAAATAAATATTTTATTAGGATTTTATTGGTTATTTCATTTGAATTAGGAAAAAAATATGCATTTTTAGGCCAAGAAAATGTTCACTTCATTCTAAATATTTTATTTAGACGCTGAAAATTGTTTTTGGCATTTTTAGAATTCTTTTAATTTATTTAGGTTTTTTCCTTTTCGGCGGATTTTATAAAAAAACGCGTGTCGCCTGACTGGGCCAATGGCCCAGCCGAGCGGGCCGAAGCCCAGCCGCGCCGCCTCTCCGCTGACTCAGGACGAGAGTCCCAAGGTTCGCCGCGCCGTCGCCGTGTCCGAGGCAGGCACGAGCGCCTCGCCCCGCCCCCTTGCCCAAGCCTTGCCCGACCCCCGGCCTTTAACGGCTGAGGCCCCGTCGCCACTACCACCACCCCACCACCGCAGCCCCGCCGCTGCCCACCGCTGCTGCGCCGTCGCCGCCTCGCCGCGCCGGCGCCCCGCGCAGCCGCGCATTGACCCCGCCACCCGCCGGAATCCGAGCCGCCGCTGTTGACCTCGTCGACCCATTTTTTTCCAGTTTAAGTAAAAACCGTTCGGTTTTATTTTAAACCCTAGATTGGTTTTTTATTTATTAGATCGGTTCGGTTTTCTCGGTTTAGCTTATTCTGCGAACGTTCGCTCGTTAACTCGTTTTAACGAACAATTTCGTTCTTTTGCCTCTCTTAGCGGACGTTCGTCCAATAGATTTTTCTTTTTTCTTTTATTTTCTGCCAGGGACCTACCGGCGATTATTTTTGCAGATTAGCCCCTGATCTTCAAACCCTCACAACTTTTCAACCGTTTGTCCAAATCCAGTGAAACCAACAACAAAATCTTCGTCTCGAAGCCCTCTTTCCAGTTAATCAACTTGAACATGGTTTTGACAATTTAAAATTTGGTTTCAAGCAGATTGGAATTTGAAGTTCTTTTGATCGTAGTTTTAGTTCCATAGCTCTGATTCAATTGATTCTTTTTGCAAATCGAACCTCTTCAGTTGAACTTTCAGATTGGATCTTCCAATTCAAGTTTTACCCTTGCATCTATGCTTGAGTGCTTATGCATGCTATTGTTTATTTGCGATAGAATTCTCGGAGTGCGAAGCGTGCTACTACGAGTCTCTAGGGTTTGCGGATCATCAACAAGGCAAGTAACACGTTGATCATACTTCTTTATTTCCCACTTTTTATGCATTAGTTACAATCCTCAAACACTGCATGATTAGGATGTGTTTAACATGTGGGTCTTGTTGGAAATATGACCTAGAGGCAATAATAAATTAGTTATTATTATATTTCCTTGTTCATGATAATCGTTTATTATCCATGCTAGAATTGTATTGATAGGAAACTCAGATACATGTGTGGATACATAGACAACACAATGTCCCTAGTAAGCCTCTAGTTGACTAGCTCGTTGATCAATAGATGGTTACGGTTTCCTGACCATGGACATTAGATGTCGTTGATGATGGGATCACATCATTAGGAGAATGATGTGATGGACAAGACCCAATCCTAAGCCTAGCACAAGATCGTGTAGTTCGTATGCTAAAGCTTTTCTAATGTCAAGTATCATTTCCTTAGACCATGAGATTGTGCAACTCCCGGATACCGTAGGAATGCTTTGGGTGCACCAAACGTCACAACGTAACTGGGTGGCTATAAAGGAGCACTATGGGTATCTCCGAAAGTGTCTGTTGGGTTGGCACGAATCGAGACTGGGATTTGTCACTCCGTGTAACGGAGAGGTATCTCCGGGCCCACTCGGTAGGACATGATCATAATGTGCACAATGTGACCAAGGAGTTGATCATGGGATGATGTGTTATAGAACGAGTAAAGAGACTTGCCGGTAACGAGATTGAACGAGGTATCGGGATACCGACGATCGAATCTCGGGCAAGTATCGTACCGATAGACAAAGGGAATTGTATACGGGATTGATTGAATCCTTGACATCATGGTTCATCCGATGAGATCATCGTGGAGCATGTGGGAGCCAACATGGGTATCCAAATCCCGCTGTTGGTTATTGACTGGAGAGTTGTCTCGGCCATGTCTGCATGACTCCCGAGCCCGTAGGGTCTACACACTTAAGGTTCGATGACGCTAGGGTTATAGGGAAAGTATGTACGTGGTTACCGAATGTTGTTCGGAGTCCTGGATGAGATCCCGGACGTCACGAGGAGTTCCGGAATGGTCCATAGGTAAAGATTTATATATGGGAAGTCCCATTTTGGTCACCGGAAAAGTTTCGGGTGCTATCGGTAACGTCCCGGGACCACCGGGAGGGTCCCGGGGGTCCACCAGGTGGGGCCACCAGCCCCAGAAGGCTGCGTGGGCCAAGTGTGGGAGGGGACCAGCCCCAGGTAGGCTGGTGCACCCCCCACCAAGGCCCAAGGCGCGTGGAGAGTGGGAAGGGGGTAAACCCTAGGTCCAGATGGGCCTTAAGGCCCACCCTAGGGCGCCCCCTCTCTTTCCCCCCTTGGCCGCACCCTAGATGGGTTTTGGGGGCTGCCGCCACCCGTAGGGTTGGAACCCTAGATGGGGGCACAGCACCTCCCCTTCCCCTATATATATTGGGGGTTTTTGGGGCTGCCAGACATAGGAGATCATCTCCCTCTTGGCGCAGCCCTACCTCTCTCCCTCCTCGTCTCTCGTAGTGCTTGGCGAAGCCCTGCTAGAGTCCCGCGCTCCTCCACCACCACCACGCCGTCGTGCTGCTGCTGGACGGAGTCTTCCCCAACCTCTCCCTCTCTCCTTGCTAGATTAAGGCATGAGAGACGTCATCGGGCTGCATGTGTGTTGAACGCGGAGGCGCCGTTGTTCGGCTCTTAGATCGCAATCGACCGCGATCTGAATCGCCACGATTACGACTACCTCATCCGCGTTCTTGCAACACTTCCGCTTAGCGATCTACAAGGGTATGTAGATGCACTCTCCTTCCCCTCGTTGCTAGATTACTCCATAGATTGATCTTGGTGATGCGTAGAAAATTTTAAATTTCTGCTACGATCCCCAACAGTGGCATCATGAGCTAGGTCTATGCGTAGTTTCTATGCACGAGTAAAACACAAGTTGTTGTGGGCGTCGATTTTGTCAATTTACTTGCCGTTACTAGTCTTATCTTGATTTGGCGGCATCGTGGGATGAAGCGGCCCGGACCGACCTTACACGTATTCTTACGTGAGACAGGTTCCACCGACTGACATGCACTAGTTGCATAGGGTGGCTAGCGGGTGTCTATCTCTCCCACTTTAGTCGGATCGGATTCAAGGAAAAGGGTCCTTATGAAGGGTAAATAGAAATTGGCATATCACGTTGTGGTTTTGGCGTAGGTAAGAAATGTTCTTGCAAAGAAACCTATAACAACCATGTAAAAATTTGCAACAACAATTAGAGGACGTCTAACTTGTTTTTGCAGCATATGCCGTGTGATGTGATATGGCCAAAAGGATGTGATGAATGATATATGTGATGTACGAGATTGATCACGTTCTTGTAATAGGAATCACGACTTGCATGTCGATGAGTATGACAACTGGAAGGAGCCATGGGAGTTGTCTTAATTTATTTATGACCTGCGTGTCAACATAAATGTCATGTAATTACTTTACTTTATTGCTAAACCGTTAGCCATAGTAGTAGAAGTAATAGATGACGAGACAACTTCATGAAGACACGATGATGGAGATCATGATGATGGAGATCATGGTGTCATGCCAGTGACGATGATGATCATGGCACCCCGAATATGGAGATCAAAAGGAGCAAAATGATATTGGCCATATCATGTCACTGTTTGATTGCATGTGATGTTTATCATGTTTTACATCTTATTTTCTTAGAACGACAGTAGCTTAAATAAGATGACCCCTCGCAATAATTTCAAGAAAGTGTTCCCCCTAACTGTGCATCATTGCAAAGGTTCGTTGTTTCGAAGCACCACGTGATGATCGGGTGTGATAGATTCTAACGTTCGAATACAACGGGTGTAAGCCAGATTTACACATGCAATACACTTAGGTTGACTTGACGAGCCTAGCATGTACAGACATGGCCTCGGAACACGGAAGACCGAAAGGTCGAACATGAGTCGTATAGAAGATACGATCAACATGAAGATGTTCACCGATGATGACTAGTCCGTCTCACGTGATGATTGGACACGGCCTAGTTGACTTGGATCATGTATCACTTAGATGACTAGGGGGATGCCTATCTGAGTGGGAGATCATTAAATAATCAGATGAACTTAATTATCATGAACATAGTCAAAAGGATTTTGCAAATTATGTCGTAGCTTACGCTTTAGTTCTACTATTTTAGATATGTTCCTAGATAAAATTTAGTTGAAAGTTGATAGTAGCAATTATGCGGACTGGGTCCGTAAACTGAGGATTGTCTTCATTGCTGCGCAGAAGGATTATGTCCTTAATGCACCGCTCAGTGAGCTGAACCTCTGGTGTCGGTTGTGGATGTTGCGAACATCTGACATACACGTTTTGATGACTACATGATAGTTCAGTGCGTAATGCTAAATGGTTTAGAATTGAGGCACCAAAGACGTTTTTGAAACATCGCAGAACATATGAGATGTTCCAAAGACTGAAATTGGGATTTCAGACTAGTGCCCACGTCAACAGGTATGAGACCTCTGACAAGTTTCTTAAGCCTGCAAACTAAGGGAGGAAAGCTCAATCGTTGAGCATGTGCTCAGATTGTCTGAGTACTACAATCGCTTGAATCGAGTGGGAGTTAATCTTCTAGATGAGATAGTGATAGTTCTCCATAGTCACTGCCACCAAGCTATTAGAGCTTAGTGATGAACTATAACATATCAGGGATAGACATGATGATCCTTGAGCAATTCACGATGTTTGACACCGCGAAAGTAGAAATCAAGTAGGAGCATCAATTGTTGATGGTTAAACCACTAGTTTCAAGAAGGGATACTTCATGAGACGGCAAATCAGTTGCTGCTCTAGTGAAGAAACCCAAGGTTGAACCAAACCCGGGACTAAGTGCTTCTATAATGAGGGGAACGGTCACTGAAGCAGAACTACCCTAGATACTTGGTAAATGAGAAGGCTGGCAAGGTCGACAGAAGTATTTTGGATATACGTCATATTATTGTGTACTTTACTAGTACTCCTAGTAGCACCAGGGTAATAAATACCGGTTCGGTTGCTAAGCGTTAGTAACTCGAAATAAAAGGCTGCGGAAACTAGCTAAAGGTGAGATGACGATATGTGTTGGAAGTGTTTCCAAGGTTGATGTGATCAAACATCGCATGCTCCCTCTACCATCGGGATTGGTGTTAAACCGAAATAATTGTTATTTGGTGTTTGCGTTGAGCATAGACATGATTGGATTATGTTTATCGCCACACGGTTGTTCATTTAAGGAGAATAATGGTTACTCTGTTTATTTGAATAATACCTTCAATGGTCTTTCACCTAAAATGAATGGTTTATTGAATCTCGATCTTAGTGATACACATGTTCATGCCAAAAGATATAAGATAGTAATGATAGTACCACGTACTTATGGCACTGCCATTTGAGTCATGTTGGTATAAAACGCATGAAGAAGCTCCATGTTGATGGGTCTTTGGACTCACTCGTTTTTGAAAAGATTGAGACATGCGAACCATGTCTATTGGTAGATATGCATGAAGAAACTCCATGCAGATGGATCATTTGGACTCACTTGATTTTGAATCACTTGAGACATGCAAATCATACCACATGGGCAAGATGACTGAAAGGCCTCATTTTTAGTAAGATGGAAGAAGAAAGCAACTTGTTGGAAGTAATACATTTTGATGTATGCAGTCCAATGAGTGCCGAGGCACGCAATGGATATCGTTATGTTCTTACTTCACAGATGATTTGAGTAGATGCTGAGTATATTTACTTGATGAAACACAAGTCTGAATTATTGAAAGGTTCAAGTAATTTCAGAGTGAAGTTGAAGATCGTCGTGACAAGAGGGTAAAATGTCTATGATATGATCATAGAGATGAATATTTGAGTTACAAGTTTGGCACACAATCAAGACATTAGGGAAATTGTTTCACGACTAATACTGCCTGGATCACCATAATGTAATGGTGTGTCCGAACATCATAGCTGCACCCTATTGGATATGGTGCATACCATGATGTCTCTTATCGAATTACCACTATCGTTTATGGGTTAGGCATTAGAGACAACCACATTCACTTTAAATAGGGCAACACACAATTCCGTTGAGGCGACACCGTATGAACTATGGTTTAGAGAAACCTAAGCTGTCGTTTCTTAAAAGTTTGGGGCTGCGATGCTTATGTGGAAAAAAGTTTCAGGCTGATAAGCTCGAACCCAAAGCGGATAAATGCATCTTCATAGAATACCCAAAAATAGTTGGGTATACCTCCTGTTTCAGATCCGGAAGCAAAAGTGATTGTTTCTAGAAACAGGTCCTTTCTCGAGGAAAAGTTTCTCTCGAAAGAACTGAGTGGGAGGATGATGAAGACTTGATGAGGTTATTGAACCGTCACTTCAACTAGTATGTAGCAGGGCACATGAAGTTGTTCCTGTGGCACCTACACCAATTGAAGTGGAAGCTTATGATAGTGATCATGAAACTTCGGATCAAGTCACTACCAAACCTCATAGGTCGACAAGGATGCGTACTACTTCAGAGTGGTACGTAATCCTGTCTTGGAAGTCATGTTGCTAGACAATAGTGAACCTACGAGCTATGAGAAGCAATGGTGGGCCCGGATTCCGAAAATTGGCTCGAGGCCATAAAATCCGAGAGAGGATCCACGTATGAAAACAAAGTGTAGACTTTGGAAGAACTACTTGATGGTCATAAGGCTGTTGGGTACATATGGATTTTAAAAGGAAGACGGACAATGATGGTAAGTATCACCATTAAGAAATCTCGACTTGTCGTTAAGATGTTTTCTGACAAGTTCAAGGAGTTGACTACGATGAGACTTTCTCACTCGTAGCGATGCTAAGAGTCTGTTGGAATTATATTAGCAATTACTGCATTATTTATGAAAACTTGCAGATAGGATGTCAAAACATCGTTTCCTCGACGATTTTCTTGAGGAAAGGTTGTATGTGATAAAACCAGAAGTTTTTTGACAATCCTGAAAGATGCTAACAAGTATGCAAAGCTCCAACAACCCTTCTAAGGACTGGAGTAAGCATCTCGGAGTTGGAATGTACGCTTTGATGAGATGATCAAAGATTTTGGGTTTATACAAAGTTTATGAGAAACTTATATTTCCAAAGAAGTGAGTGGGAGCACTGTAGAATTTCTGATGAGTATATGTTGTTGACTATTGTTGATCAGAAATGATGTAGAGTTTCTGGAAAGCATATAGGGTTATTTGAAAAGTGTTTTTCAATGGAAAACCTGGATTAAGCTACTTGAACATTGAGCATCAAGATCTATAAGGATAGATCAAAATCGCTTAATAGTACTTTCAAACAAACACATACCATGAATTTTTTTTGAAGGAGTTCAAAAATAGATCGGCAAAGAAGGAGTTCTTGGCTGTGTTATAAGGTATGAGTATTGAGTAAAACTCAAGACCCGACCACGGCAGAATAGAGAGAAAGGACGAAGGTCGTCCCCTATGCTTTAGACGTAGGCTCTAAAGTATGCTATGTTGTGTACTGCACCTGAAGTGTGCCAAGCCATGAGTCATTCAAGGGGTACAAGTGTGATCTAGGAATGGATCACAGGACAATGGTCAAGGTTATCCTTAGTAACTAGTGGACTAAGGAATTTTCTCGATTATGGAGGTGGTAAAAGAGTTCGTCGTAAAGGGTTACGCCGATGCAATCTTTGACACTAATCTGGATGATTCTGAGTAGTAAACTGGATTCGTATAGTAGAACAGTTATTTGGAATAGCTCCAAATAGAGTGTGGTAGCTGCATCTACAAGATGACATAGAGATTTGTAAAGCACACACGGATCTGAAAGGTTCAGACCTGTTGACTATAACATCTCTCAAAAGCATAACATAATCAAACCCAGAACTCATTGAGTGTTAATCACATGGTAATGTGAACTAGATTATTGACTCTAGTAAACTCTTTGGGTGTTAGTCACATGGGGATGTGACCTTGAGTGTTAATCACATAGCGATGTGAACTGGATTATTGACTCTAGTGCAAGTGGGAGACTATTGGAAATATGCCCTAGAGGCAATACTAAATTAGTTATTATTATATTTGCTTGTTCATGATAATCGTTTATTATCCATGCTAGAATTGTATTGATAGGAAACTCAGATACATGTGTGGATACATAGACAACACCATGTCCCTAGTAAGCCTCTAGTTGACTAGCTCGTTGATCAATAGATGGTTACGGTTTCCTGACCATGGACATTGGATGTCGTTGATGACGGGATCACATCATTAGGAGAATGATGGGATGGACAAGACCCAATCCTAAGCCTAGCACAAGATCGTGTAGTTCATATGCTAAAGCTTTTCTAATGTCAAGTATCATTTCCTTAGACCATGAGATTTTGCAACTCCCGGATACCATAGGAATGCTTTGGGTGCACCAAACGTCACAACGTAACTGGGTGGCTATAATGGTGCACTGCGGGTTTCTCCGAAAGTGTCTGTTGGGTTGGCACGAATCGAGACTGGGATTTGTCACTCCGTGTAACGGAGAGGTATCTCTGGGCCCACTCGGTAGGACATCATCATAATGTGCATAGTGTGACCAAGGAGTTGATCACGGGATGATGTGTTACGGAACGACTAAAGAGACTTGCCGGTAACGAGATTGAACGAGGTATCGGGATACCGACGATCGAATCTCGGGCAAGTATCGTACCGATAGACAAAGGGAATTGTATACGGCATTGATTGAATCCTTGACATCGTGGTTCATCCGATGAGATCATCGTGGAGCATGTGGGAGCCAACATGGGTATCCAGATCCCGCTGTTGGTTATTGACCAGAGAGTTGTCTCGGCCATGTCTGCATGACTCCCGAGCCCGTAGGGTCTACACACTTAAGGTTCGATGACGCTAGGGTTATAGGGAAAGTATGTACGCGGTTACCGAATGTTGTTCGGAGTCCCGGATGAGATCCCGGACGTCACGAGGAGTTCCGGAATGGTCCGGAGGTAAAGATTTATATATGGGAGTCCCGTTTTGGTCACCGGAAAAGTTTTGGGTGCTATCGTAACGTACCGGGACCACCGGGATGGTCCCGGGGGTCCACCAGGTGGGGCCACTAGCCCCAGAAGGCTGCGTGGGTCAAGTGTGGGAGGGGACCAGCCCCAGGTAGGCTGGTGCGCCCCCCACCAAGGCCCAAGGCGCGTGGAGAGTGGGAAGGGGGCAAACCCTAGGTCCAGATGGGCCTTAAGGCCCACCCTAGGGCGCCCCCTCTCTTTCCCCCCTTGGCCGCACCCTAGATGGGTTTTCGGGGCTGCCGCCACCCCTAGGGATGGAACCCTAGATGGGGGCACAGCCCCTCCCCTTCCCCTATATATATTGGGGTTTTTTTGGGGCTGCCAGACATAGGAGATCATCTCCCTCTTGGCGCAGCCCTACCTCTCTCCCTCCTCGTCTCTCGTAGTGCTTGGCAAAGCCCTGCTAGAGTCCCGCGCTCCTCCACCACCACCACACCGTCGTGCTGCTGCTGGACGGAGTCTTCCCCAATCTCTCCCTCTCTCCTTGCTGGATCAAGGCATGTGAGACGTCACCGGGCTGCACGTGTGTTGAACGCGGAGGCGCCGTTGTTCGGCGCTTAGATCGGAATCGACCGCGATCTGAATCGCCACGAGTACGACTACCTCATCCGCGTTCTTGCAATGCTTCCACTTAGCGATCTACAAGGGTATGTAGATGCACTCCCCTTCCCCTCGTTGCTAGATTACTCCATAGATTGATCTTGGTGATGCGTAGAAAATTTTAAATTTCTGCTACGATCCCCAACAGGTATTGGGAAGTAGATGATGAGGTAGAACCTATTGCCCTTTTAATATCAAACCCTTGGGAGTTACTTCTACGTTATGCTTATGTTGCTATGCTATGCTCGTAGACGTGGATCCGGGTTTGAGTGAATCCATGACAGATGTGAGATTGTTAATTAATGGTTAACTTAAGGTGGCTACTTAAATACACATCTGGGTGGATTGGTTGCGGGCACCTGGGGATATACCAGTGCTGTCCTTTTTCGTTCGCCACCCAGGCTCGAAGGGATCATAAGATTATTCATGCTAGAAACTCTGTGTGCAGCAACAAGCTATTATGGGCTCTAGCATAGTTGAGTATGTTGCATGACCTGTTTCAGTGGTAGACTAGCAGATGTAGGGGATGTAGGTTGGTACTGTCTACCTAGAGTAAAGAGTTAATGTTTCTGAAAGACTGTGTCTCGGTCATCTGTTTCTCAAACACGAGAAATCCAACGGAGGAGATCGAGTCTTGTGGGGAAAAGTGCACAAACCTCTGCAGAGTGTACAAACTAATCATGGTTAGCCGTGTCCCCGGTTATGGACATCTTGAGCATCTGGTTCTTGGATTATCATGTTGATCTCATCACTCTAAATTAATTTGTTGGGTTGTTAATTAATTTTTTAATTGGGATTGAGATGGGAGTACCATTATCAATGTTTATCAACTACCATGATAGTTAAATAAAATATATTCCTTTATTGTAGGGAAAAATTGGCTTTTCGCCAAAACATTATAACCATAGAGCCTCCACCAGCCATATGCATGTAGTGAAAGACTTACTTGTTCATTGCTCTACTGTGTTATATTGCCAGCATATTCCATGTGCTGACCGTTTCGGGTTGCAACGTATTATGTTGCAGACTTTTCAGACAAAGAGTAAGGTGCGCTAGGTCATTGTCGTGCACTCAGCTATGCCGTTGGAGTTGATGGACTCACTTTATCTTCCAAGCCTTCCGTTGTTATCGTATTTAGATGGCTTTAAGACATATTGATTGTAATAAGTTCTCTTTTGAGACATTCGATGTAATAAGTGTGTGATTGCTACTCTGTTATAAATCCTTCAAGTACTGTGTGTGTCAGCATTACCGATCCAGGGATGACACTTATGCATAGAGATTTGACCGTTTGAGGTCAGATCGCTACAAGATGGTATCAGAGCACACGCTGAATGTAGGACACGACCACTAAGGTAAGCCATAGGTCACTCTTCTCTACTCATTTTTGACTCCTCTCCATTTTCCACACTATAGGATGGCGGACTCAAGGAACAAGTTTGCACAACCGGATGAAGACACACCTTTTGGGAGACACTTGAAGGAAGTAACTAGGTACCTGAACATCGAAATACCAAGCTTCACCGGGACCTACACCGCCACTATACCAGAAGAGGAACGTTGGATGATTCGAGTTCAAATTCCAGGAAGGACCTTCACGCCAGTTACTCAGCCCATAGAGTTTTCCTTTGATGCATCAACTTGGAGTCTAGGAAAGAGCATGGCAACCCGCATCGCCATGGGACGCATCGGTGAAGTTTATCACAAGGATCTTAAGCAGACCATCTACCAGATATGTGGACACCGAGATGAGCAATGGGAGATGATCATCACCAGGAGGGACAGGTCCATTGCAACCTTCATCCAGGAGTTAAACCAGCACATTTGTCGCCAGGAGAACCAGATGTGCACAAGCATGATAGATCTAAAGAAGTTGATGACTAGGAACATGGAGCTTGAAGAGGAACTCAAGGCTACACGCGACGGATACGAGGAGGAAATCACAATACTATGGAGAAGAATGACGACCTGACAAGGAAACTAGGAGTATTCATGGGAGACCCTGTGCCAGGAGGAGATGACGACCATACCAAGGACTACATCATCATCGATGACACCGAGTCTGACCCCGACAGTAGTGATGATGAATATGAAGACAAAGCTGGAGCAGATATCATGGAGTCTTCCACCGATCCAAATTTCTAGTCGACCACCATATTATCAGTAGTATTTCCCCCATGTATATAGTAGTAGTCTGAACACTATAACAATAATGTAGATCGATTGTATGCCCTTGCTTGAATTGATTGGTGTGATATGATTGTGTTTGTCTCATGTGCATATGGGTAGTGCTTTCTCATTAGACCTCATTCTATTCTAATCTCTCCCCTCTAAACCCATCAGATGCCTCCGAGACGTGACCCCGGATTTGTCTTCCCACCGGAGCTCACCCAGTTGATCCAACAGCAGAATGCCTTGATGCAGCTACTAGTCCAGAACCAAGGCAACAACAACAATAACAACAATAACCCACCGCCACCACCTCTAGTTGACAACTTAGCCCGTTTTCTAAGGTTGTAGCCGCCGGTGTTTTCCAGTAGCACTGAGCCAATAGTTGTTGATGACTGGCTACGAAGGGTTGGAAGGGAGTTGACCACCGCAGGTTGCAAAGATGCTGAGAAGGTGCATTTTGCCGCACATCAATTGGATGGACCTGCAGCCTCATGGTGGGAGAATTACACAACCACTTTTCCTATAGCCAATGTCACTTGGGAGCAGTTTCAGCAAGCATTCCGCACTGCACATGTCTCAACTGGAGTTATGAGCATGAAGAAGCATGAGTTTCACAACTTAAGCCAGGGAAACCGTACTGTGGGGCAGTACGTGGATGAGTTCAGTAAGTTAGCCCGCTATGCCCCAGATGAGGCCATACCCGCAATGGAGGAAGTTCGCATAACCACAATGGCCCCAAGAATGGAAATGGGAATGGAGCAGGTAGCAATCAGAACCACTCTAACCCAGCCACACCTGCCAAGAAGGATTAAAGTCACATTACTTATTTCAAGTGCGGGAAGACTGGACACTATGCCAATGAGTGCCCTGAAGCAAAGAATGGTAATGGAAATGGAAGCTTTGGGAAGAAGCCCAACCCTTTCAACAGGGGACAAGTGAACCACGCGAACGTGGAGGAGGTTGAAGAACAGCCAGACGCAGTTATCGGTAAGTTTTTGGTTAAGTCATTTACCTCCCTCGTTCTATTTGATACTGGCGCATCACATTCATACATATCAAGGCGATTTGTGGACAAGTTTAAGTTACCCACCTTAGCCCTTAGGTCACCCATGCTAGTAAGCTCACCAGGAGCAGAGTATATGGCCAGCCGATGGTGTGATCGGTTACCCTTAACCATTGGTAGCCATGTTTTCCCCTCAGACCTTATAATTCTGGAGTCACAAGGATTGGATGTGATACTAGGAATGTATTGGCTATCGATGTATGGTGGAAACATTAACTGTGCTAGTAGGTCAATTTTACTCACCACCCCTGAGAGAAAAAGGATTAAGTATGTATCCAGGCACGCGCCAAAGAGAACCCAAGTAAATTCCCTCTTAGGAGTTGTTTAGGAGGAAGTGCCTGTAGTGAAGGATTATCTGTATGTATTTCCAGAGGAGCTACTAGGCATGCCGTCGGATCGAGACATTGAGTTTTTGATAGAGCTGTTGCCAGGCACCGGACTGATATCAAAGAGACCATACCGGATGCTCGCAAATGATCTGGAGGAGATAAAGAAGCAGATTAAGGAGTTGTTGGATAAAGGTTACATTCGACGAAGTTCGTCACCGTGGGGAGCCCCAATGCTCTTGGTTGAGAAGAAAGATGGATCTTTGAGAATGGTTGTTGATTATCGAGCATTAAATGAAGTGACGATCAAGAACAAGTACCCACTACCGATGGTCAATGATTTGTTTGATCAGTTGCAAGGAGATAAAGTATTCTCCTAGATCGATCTATGATCAGGACACCACCAGTTGAAGATCCGAGAATAGGATATACCCAAGACAGCCTTCACCACAAGGTACGGGCTATACGAGTACACGGTGATGTCATTTGGATTGACCAATGCCCCTGCCTATTTCATGAGTATGATGAATAAGGTGTTCATGGAGTTCTTGGATAAGTTTGTTGTGGTGTTCATTGACGATATCTTGGTATACTCGAAGAATGAAGAGGAGCACAAGGAGCATTTGCGTTTAGTTCTTGAGAAGCTCAGGGAACATCAGTTGTATGCCAAGTTCAGCAAGTGTGAGTTTTGGTTAAAGGAAGTTGGATTTCTTGGCCATGTTATATCAGGAGAAGGTATAGCAGTGAATCCTACCAAGGTCCAGTCCGTCACTGAGTGGTTGGCACCCACCTCAGTTGGAGAGAGCCACAATTTTCTAGGACTCACAGGATATTACTAGAGATTCATTGAGAATTTTTCTAAGATTGCGTAGCCCATGACGGAGTTGTTGAAGAAGGACACCAAGTTCAAATGGACAGATGAATGTGAGTCAAGTTTTCAAGAGCTGAAGAAATGTTTGGTTACAACCCCAGTGCTGATTCTGTCGGATATACGCAAGGATTTCCAAGTGTATTGCGACGCTTCTCGCTTAGGACTTGGAGGTGTACTTATGCAAGATGGAAGAGTTGTTTCGTATGCCTCACGTCAGCGTCGACCGCATGAGTTAAATTATGCCATGCATGATTTGGAGTTAGCAGCTGTAGTGCATGCAATCAAGACCTGGAGACATTTTCTTATTAGAAACCATTGTGATGTGTACACGGATCATAAGAGTTTGAAGTACATTTTCACTCATAAGGAGCTAAATCTCAGACAAAGGAGATGGTTGGAGCTTATAAAGGATTATGATATGAAGCTACACTATCACCCAGGCAAGGCCAATGTCGTAGCGGACGCCTTGAGCTAGAAGAGTTATGCCAATACCCTCGTAAGCAGAGGATTTCTGCAGGACTTAGTTGACGATCTCAAGGAGCTTCATTTGGAGATAGTCCCTAGAGGTTTCGTCGCAACAATGGAGGTTCAGTCAACATTATTGGGAAAGATTCGAGAAGCTCAGAAGGATGATAAGGAGATTGCTGAGATAAAGGAGAAGATGAGAAAAGGAAAAGCCAACGGTTTTCGTGAGGATGAGCACGACACTTTATGGTTTGAGGACCGTGTTTATGTACCCAATAATGCGGAGACTAGGAAGTTAATACTTCAGGAGGCCCATGACTCGCCATACTCGATACACCCCGGAAACACCAAGATGTATTTGTATTTGAAGGAGCATTTCTGGTGGATGGTTATGAAGAAGGATATTGCCGAGTATGTAGCCATATGCGATGTATGTCAGAGAGTGAAGGCAGAACATCAGAAGCCAACATGATTACTGCAACCTATGACGATACCTGAATGGAAGTGGGATAAGCTTGGCATGGATTTCATCACCGGATTGCCCAGGACCCGATCTAGATATGATTCTATCTAGGTAGTAGTGGATCGTTTGACCAAAGCGGCTCACTTTATCCCAGTGAAAACCACGTATACAAGTGCAAAGTTGGCCAAGATATACATGACCAGGATTGTATGTCTGCATGGAGCTCCAAGGACCATCGTATCTGATAGAGGGACTCAGTTTACATATAAGTTTTGGCACCTGCTGCACCAGACTTTGGGTACCAGGCTAGAGTTTAGTACAACCTTTCATCCGCAGACAGATGGACAGACCGAGAGAGTCAATCAGACTCTGGGGGACATGTTGAGAGCTTGTGCGCTAGATTATGGATCTAGTTGGGATGATAATTTGCCCTACGCAGAGTTCTCATACAACAATAGTTATCAAGCTAGTTTGAAGATGGCACCTTTCGAAGCTTTGTATGGAAGGAGGTGCAGGACACTGTTAATGTGGGATGAAGTTGGAGACCATAAGTTGTTTGGACCAGATTTGATCAAAGAGTCCGAAGAGAAGGTTAAATTGATTTGAGACAGACTGAAGGTAGCTCAGTCCATGCATAAGAGTTATGCAGACTCAAAACACAAGGAGGTAGTCTATGAAATCAGAGACAGAGCATATCTTCGTGTGTCACCTCTACGAGGACTTAAACGTTTTGGAGTTAAGGGAAAGTTAGCCCCGAGATTTGTAGGACCATACCGAGTTTTGGAACGTATGGGAGAAGTGGCCTACAAGTTAGAGTTACCCGAAGGACTGTCAGGAGTTCATGATGTGTTTCACGTCTCCCAGTTGAAGAAGTGCCATGCTGAGATGGACGATATTCCCCTGAGAGATACCGTGCCCCTGGAGGCAATCCAATTGGATAGTGATCTGACCTACGAGGAGAAACTAGTCAAGATTCTCGAGTTTGCTAGCCGAGTTACACGTAGCAAGGTTATCAAGTTTTGCAAAGTTCAGTGGAGTCACCATACCCAGGAGGAAGCCACTTGGGAACAAGAGGAAGATCTATGGAAATACCACCCACACCTATTTTCTAGCCAACCCGAATCTCGAGGGCGAGATTCATCTTAAGGGGGGTAGGTTTGTAACATCCCAAATTTTCAATTTGGAATGTTATACATAGGTCATCATATGCATATCATATTTTAATTGCATTTTGGTTTTGATCCTAGAAATTATAAGCAACTCAAGGACCCACGGAGAGAGTTGGAGATTTCATTCATTTTCGTATTTGAATTTTCTCAAATATTGAAAAGAGGATCATTTTGGTTTTAATTATTTTTCTCTCCGAAATATTTCCAAGATTAAAAATAAAAGAGAGGAGATAATATGACTTCTCCGAAATAAAGGAAATATTGGAGGAAAACTATTAAAATCAAATAAATATTTTATTTGGATTTTATTGGTTATTTTATTTGAATTAGAAAAAATATGCATTTTTCAAAATTGCATTTTAGGCCAAGAAAATGTTCACTTTGTTCTAAATATTTTATTTAGACGGTAAAAATTGTTTTTGGCATTTTTAGAATTGTTTTTAAATTTATTTAGGATTTTTACTTTTCGGCGGATTTTATATAAAAAAACACACGTTGCCCGACTAGGCCAACGGCCCAGCCGAGCGGGCCGAAGCCCAGCGGCGCCGCCTCTCCGCCGACACGGGACGAGAGTCCCGAGGTTCGCCGTGCCGCCGCCGTGTCCGAGGCGGGCAAGAGCGCCTCGCCCCGCCCCCTTGCCCAAGCCTTGCCCGATCCCCAGCCTTTAAAGGCCGAGGCCCCGCCACCACCACTGCCGCCCCACCACCGCAGCCCCGCTGCAGCCCGCGCCGCTCGCCGCCGCGTCGCCGCCCCGCGCAGCCGACGCCACCGCCCGCTCACCCCGCCGCCCGCCGGAATCCGAGACGCCGCCGCTGACCTCGCCACCCCGGTTTTTTCAGTTTAGGTAAAAACCGTTTGGTTTTATTTTAAACCCTAGATCGGTTTTTATTTATTAGATCGGTTCGGTTTTCTCGGTTTAGCTTATTCCGCGAACATTCGTTCATTAGCTCGTTTTAACGAACGATTTCGTTCGTTTGCCTCTATAAGCGGATGTTCGTCCGATAGATTTTTCTTTTTTGTTTTATTTTCTGCCAGGGACCTATCCGTGATTATTTTTGCAGATTAGCCCCTGATCTTCAAACCCTCGCAACTTTTCAATCCTTTGTCCAAATCCAGTGAAACCAATGCCAAAATCTTTGTCTCAAAGCCCTCTTTCCAGTTAATCAACTTGAACATGGTTTTGACAATTTAAAATTTGGTTTCAAGAAGATTTGAATTCAAAGTTCTTTTGATCGTAGTTTCAGTTCCGTAGCTCCGATTCGATTGATTTTTTTTGCAAATCGAACCTCTTCAGTTGAACTTTCAGATTGGATCTTCCTATTCGAGTTTTACCCTTGCATCTATGCTTGAGTGCTTATGTATGCTATTGTTTGTTTGCGATAGAATTCCCGGAGTGTGAAGCGTGCTACTATGAGTCTCTAGGGTTTGCGGATCATCAGCAAGGCAAGTAACACTTTGATCATACTTCTTTATTACCCAGTTTTATGCATTAGTTACAATCCTCAAACACTACATGATTAGGATGTGTTTAACATGTGGGTATTGGGAAGTAGATGATGAGGTAGAACCTATTGCCCTTTTAATATCAAACCCTTGGGAGTTACTTCTACGTTATGCTTATGTTGCTATGCTATGCTCGTAGACATGGATCTGGGTTTGAGTGAATCCATGACAGATGTGAGATTGTTAATTAATGGTTAACTTAAGGTGGCTACTTAAATACACATCTGGGTGGATTGGTTGCGGGCACCTGGGGATATACTAGTGCTGTCTTTTTTGGTTCGCCACCCAGGCTCAAAGGGATCATAAGATTATTCATGCTAGAAACTTCCGTGTGTAGCCACAAGTTATTATGGGCTCTAGCATAGTTGAGTATGTTGCATGACCTCTTTCAGTGGTAGACTAGCAGATGTAGGGGATGTAGGTTGGTACTGTCTACCCAGAGTAAAGAGTTAATGTTTCTGCAAGACTGTGTCTCGGGCATCCGTTTCTCAAACACCATGTAGTGCGAGAAATCGAACAGAGGAGATCGAGTCTTGTGGGGAAAAGTGCACGAACCTCTGCAGAGTGTACAAACTAATCATGGTTAGCCGTGTCCCCGGTTATGGACATCTTGAGTATCTGGTTCTTGGATTATCGTGTTGATCTCATCACTCTAAATTAATTTGTTGGGTTGTTAATTACTTTTCATTTGGGATTGAGATGGGGGGTACCATTCTCAATGTTTATCAACTACCATGATAGTTAAATAAAATATATTCCTTTGTTGTAGGAAAAAATTGGCTTTTCGCAAAAACATTATAACCATAGAGCCTCCACCAGCCATATATTCATGTAGTGATAGCCTTTACTTGTTCATTGCTCTACTGTGTTATATTGCCAGCATATTCCATGTGCTGACCCGTTTTGGGCTGCAACGTATTATGTTGCAGACTTTTCAGACGAAGAGTAAGGTGCGCTAGGTCGTTGTCGTGCACTCAGCTATGCCGTTGGAGTTGATGGAATCACTTTCTCTTCCAAGCCTTCCGCCGTTATCATATTTAGATGGCTTTAAGCCATATTTATTGTAATAAGTTCTCTTTTGAGACATTCAATGTAATAAGTGTGTGATTTCTACCCTGTTTTAAATCCTTCAAGTACTGTGTGTGTTGATGACCCACAAGTTTAGGGGATCTATCATAGCCTTTTCGATAAGTAAGAGTGTCGAACCCTACGAGGAGCAGAAGGAAATGATAAGCAGTTTTTAGTAAGGTATTCTCTGCAAGCACTGAAATTATCGGTAACAGATAGTTTTGTGATAAGGTAATTTGTAATGAGTAACAAGTAATGGAAGTAAATAAGGTGCAGCAAGATGGCCCAATCCTTTTTGTAGAAAAGGACAAGCCTAGACAAACTCTTATATAAAGTAAAGCGCTCCCGAGGACACATGGGAATTATCGTCAAGCTAGTTTTCATCACGCTCATATGATTCGCGTTCGGTACTTTGATAATTTGATATGTGGGTGGACCAGTGCTTGGGTACTGCCCTTACTTGGACAAGAATCCCACTTATGATTAACCCCTATTGCAAGCATCCGCAACTACAACAGAAGTATTAAGGTAAACCTAACCATAGCATGAAACATATGGATCCAAATCGGCCCCTTACGAAGCAACGCATAAACTAGGGTTTAAGCTTCTGTCACTCTAGCAACCCATAATCTACTTATTACTTCCCAATGCCTCCCTCTAGGCCCAAACAATGGTGAAGTGTCATGTAGTCGATGTTCACATGACACCACTAGAGGGATAACAACATACATCTCATCAAAATATCGAACGAATACCAAATTCACATGACTACTTATAGCAAGACTTCTCCCATGTCCTCAGGAACAAACGTAACTACTCACAAATCATATTCATGTTCATAATCAGAGGGGTATTAATATGCATAATGGATCTGAACATATGATCTTCCACCAAGTAAACCAACTAGCATCAACTACAAGGAGTAATCAATACTACTAGCAACCCACAGGTACCACTCTGAGGGTTGGATACAAAGATTGGATACAAGAGATGAACTAGGGTTTGATATGAGATGGTGCTGGTGAAAATGTTGATGGAGACTGACCCCCTCCCGATGAGAGGATCGTTGGTGATGATGATGGTGATGATTTCCCCCTCCTGGAGGGAAGTTTCCCCGGCAGAACAGCTCTGCCGAAGCCCTAGATTGGTTCCACCTCGTAGCGGCGGAGTTTCGTCCCGTGAGCTAGCTTATGATTTTTTCCTTGACGAAAGACTCCATATAGCCAAAGATGGGTGTCAGAGGGCCACCAGGGGGTAGGGCACGCCCCCACCCTCGTGGACGGTGGGTGGCCCCCCTCTGGTACTTCTTTCGCCCAATATTTTTTATATATTCTGAAAATAATTCCCTTGGAGTTTCAGGACTTTTGGAGATGTGCAGAATAGGTCTATAATATTTGCTCCTTTTCTAGCCCAGAATTCAAGCTGCCGGCATTCCCCCTCTTAATGTAAACCTTTTAAAATAAGAGAGAATAGGCATAAGTATTGTGACATAATGTGTAATAACAGCCCATAATGTAATAAATATTGATATAAAAGCATGATGCAAAATGGACGTATCATGTGTCAGCATTACCGATCCAGGGATGACACTTATGCATAGAGATTTGACCGTTTGAGGCCAGATCGCTACAATTGCCAGTGGAGATGGCACCACCCCGAAGGCCGGTGCGAGAAGTTAGAGGAGCCCCCTCTTCCTTCTTACTTCTCTGGGTCCCTTTTCTATGTTGGAGATGGCCTTGTTGCCGCATTGGAGGTGTGATGACTCATGGGAATATGTGGGAGTTGATGAAGATTCGTTGTCGGCAGCTAAGGTTATAGGTGTATCGCTAGCCCCTTGTATAGACTTCATGGACGTAGCTTCTCTCCTTTTATCCAGAATCTCATTTCGAAAGATCTTCCCATTTTAGCATGCTTGGCCTTGGGTAATTTGAGGATGGGTGATCGGACATGAAGTTGTTTCAGGGTACACATAGTGCAGATAAAATGGGAGGAAAGTGTTGGTATGTGAGGTCAGTCAAGATCCCAGGTGGTAGCTGATACGTCTCCAATGTATCTATAATATTTTATTGTTCCATGCTATTATAGTATCAATCTTGGATGTTTTATATGCATTTATATATCTTTTTTTGGACTAACCTATTAACCTAGTGCCCAGTGCCAATTGCTGTTTTTTGGCTTTTCAGGAAGTCAATATCAAATATAGTATAAATAGAGAAAAAACTTTGGATTATTTTTTTCTGGACCAGAAGGGACCCTATAAGGTTCGGGAGAAGACCGGATGAGCCACGAGGGAGCGACAATTTTGGGGGGCGCACCCCAGGGGGGTAGGCGCGGCCTCTAGGCTTTGTGGGCTCGTGGCACCTCTTGACCAAATTCCACCTCTATAAATTCCCAAATATTTCCAATACACCAGAGAGCCATCCAAAATACTTTTTTCCGCCGCCACAAGTTTCTATTTTTCCGCGATCCAATATGGAGGCCTTTTTCGGTACTCTGCCGGAGGGGGAATCAATCACAGAGGGCCTGTACATCAACCTTGCTGCCCTTCCGATGATGTGTGAGTAGTTTACCACAGACCTACGGACCCATAGCTAGTAGCTAGATGCATGGCTTCTTCTCTCTCTTTGATCTTCAATACAATGTTCTCCTCGATGTTCTTGGAGATCTATTCGATGTAATCTTATTTTGCGGTGTGTTTGTTGGGATTCTATGAATTGTGGGTTTATAATCAGATTATTCATGAATATTAATTGAGTATTTTCCAAATTCTTTTATGCATGACTATAGCTTTTATTTCTCTCTAATCTATCTGTTTGGTTTGGCCAACTAGATTGATTTATCTTGCAACTGGAGAGGTGCTTTGTAATGGGTTCAATCCTGCGGTGTTCAATCCCAGTGACAGAAGGGGACATGACACGTATTTGTATTGTTGCCATTAAGGGGAGAACAACGGGATTTATTCATATTGCTTGGGTTTACTTTGTCTACATCATGTCATCTTGCTTAAGGCATTACTCTGTTTTTCATGAACTTAATACCCTAGATGCATGCTGGATAGTGGTCGATGAGTGGAGTAACGGTAGTAGATGCATGCAGGAGTCAGTCTACTTGTCTCTAACATGATGCCTATATACATGATCATTTCCTTAAACATTGTCATAACAATGCACTTTTCTATCAATTGCCCAACAGTAATTTGTTTACCCACAATATGCTTTTTGTTCGAGAGAGAAGCCTCTAGTGAAAACTATGGCCCCCGGGTCTACTTTTATCATATATAAAATCCAAAAATACCTTGCTACAATTTATATATTGTTATTTTATTTTGTGTTTTATTTTATCTATCTATCACTATCAGATTTGATCCTTGCAAATAACCGACGAGGGGATTGACAACCCCCTTGATCACGTTGGGTGCAAGTATTTGCTCTTTGTGTGTAGGTGCTGCTAACGAGGTTTCACGTAGTTCTCATACTGGTTGATAACCTTGGTTCTTAACTGAGGGAAATACTTATCTCTGCTGTACTGCATCATCCTCTGCTCTTCGAGGAAATCCCAACGCAGCTCACAAGTAGCAGGAAGAATTTATGGCACCGTTGTCTGGGAAACATCAGCAAAACCTATCAAGTACCTTCACATAAACTGTCATCTACTTGTTCTTACTTTTATTTGCCACTTGTCTCCCGTTTTCATCTCCTCCACTTCTAAAACAATTTTTCAAGAACACAAAAATATTTTTTTGCTTGTTTGCTTGCTTTGCCGCATGTCTCAAGAAAATATCAAGTTGTATGACTTTTCCAATACTAATAATAATGATTTTATCAGTACTTCAATTGCTCCTCCCATCACTAGTGTAGAGTCATGTGATATTAATGCTTCTTTGCTAAATCTTGTTATGAAAGAATAATTTTTTGGTAGTCCTAATGTTGGGAACGTTGCATGGGAAACAAAAAAAATTCCTATGCTCACCAAGATCAATCTAGGAGATGAACATCTACGAGAGGAGAGATTGGATCTACATACGCTTGTAGATCGCTAAGCGGAAGCGTTAAGAAACGCGGTTGATGTAGTCGAACATTTTTGCCATCCAATCATGGTCCGTCCATGAACTCCCGATCAAGCACCGAACGGATGACACCTCCGCGTTCAACACACGTACGGCTTGATAACGCCTTTACCTCCTCGATCCAGCGAGCGATGGTGAAGTAGTAGCTCGAGTTCTCCGGCAGCACGACGACGTGGTGGTGGAGCAATCTCAGCAGGGCTTCGCCAAGCCTAGCGGAGAAGGAGAGAAACTACGAGGGAGAGGAAGGGCAACGTCGTGGCATGAATGGGTGCAGCTGCCCTCCCTCTCCACCTCTATATATAGGGGGAGGGAGGAGGGTGGAGCCCTAGGGCTTCCCCCCTAGGTGGGGGCGGCGGCCACCAAGGGGAGGCGCCCCCTAGGTGCCTTGCCTCCCAAACAAGGGGGGCGGCTGCCCTAGGGGGGGGGGCGCCCCATCCACCTGGCCGAGCGGGCTAGGGTTTGGGGTGGCGCCCAACCCCTTGTGTGCTGGTGTGCCCCTTCCCTTGCCCCATGAGGCCCCCAACACTTGCTGGCCCCCCCAAAACTCTTTTCGGTCTTCCGGCGATAATCCGGAACACTTCCAAAATCCGATTCCCTTCATCCTATATATCAATCACCTCCAGACCATTCCAGAGTTCCTTGTCATGTCCGGGATCTCATCTGGGACTCCAAACAACCTTCGGCCACCAACACAATAACTCAATTATACTTAGATCGTCACCAAACATCAAGTGTGTAGACCCAGCGGGTTCGAGAACTATGCAGACATGACCGAGACACCTCTACGGTCAATAACCAATAGCGGGACCTGGATGTCCATATTGGTTCCTACATATTCTACGAAGATCTTTATCGGTTGAACCTCGATGCCAAGGATTCAGCTAATCCCGTATGCAGTTCTCTTTGTCCATCGGTATGTTAGTTGCCCGAGATTCGATCATTGGTATCTCCATACCTAGTTCAATCTCATTATTGGCAAGTCTCTTTACTCGTTCCATAATACAAGGTCCCATGGATAACTCCTTAGTCACATTGCTTGCAAGCTCATTGTGATTGTATTACCGAGTGGGGCCCGAGATACCTCTCCGTCATACGGAGTGACAAATCCCAGTCTTGATCCATGCCAACTCAACAGATACCCTCGGATATACCTGTAGAGCATCTTTATAGTCACCCAGTTACATTGCACATTTGATACACACAAGGTACTCCTTCGGTGTCAGCGAGTTGCATGACCTCATGGTCATAGGAACATATACTTGACATGCAGAAAACGATAGCAATAAACTTGATACAATCATATGCTACACTTATAGTTTGGGTCATGTCCATCACATCAATCTCCTAATGATGTGATCCCGTTATCAAATGACAAATCATGTCTATGGCTACGAAACCATAGCCATCTTTGATCAACGAGCTAGTCCGGTAGAGGCTCACTAGGGACATATTGTTGTCTATGTATCCACACAAGTATTTGAGTTTCCAGTCAATACAATTATAGCATGGATAATAAATGATTATCATGAACAAGGATAAAATAATAACCACTTTATTATTGCCTCTAGGGCATATTTCCAACAGTCTCCCACTTGCACTAGAGTCAATAATCTAGTATTACATGGTAATGAATCTAACACCCATAGAGTTCTGGTGTTGATCATGTTTTGCTCATGGAAGAGGTTTAGTCAACGGATCTGCAACATTCAGATCTGTATGTACTTTGAAAATGTGTATGTCCTCCTCCTAGATCGCATCGCGGATGGAATTGAAGTGTCGCTTTATGTGTCTGGTCCTCTTGTGAAACCTTGGTTCCTTGGCCAGAGCAATGGCACCAGTTTTGTCACAAAATAGAGTCATTGGGTCCAGTGCGCTGGGCACAACTCCAAGATATGTCATGAACTGCTTCATCCAGACACCTTCCTTCGCTGCCTCTGAGGTAGCTATGTACTCCGCTTCGCATGTAGAATCAACTACCACACTTTTCTTGGAACTGCACCAGCTTACCGCTTCCCCATTCAAAATTTATACGTATCCGGTTTGAGACTTAGAGTCATCCAGATCAGGGTCAAAGCTTGCATCGACAAAACCCATTATGATGAGCTCTTGATCACCTCCATAAACGAGAAACATTTCCTTAGTCCTTTTCAGGTACTTAAGGATATTCTTGACCGCTGTTCAGTGTTCCACTCCTGGATCACTTTGAAACCTTCCGGCCATACTGATGGAAAGGCTGACATTTGGTCTTGTGCACAACATTGCATACATGATAGAGCCTATGGCAGGAGCATAGGGGATGACACTCATCTTTTCTATATCCTCTGTAGTCGCTGGACATTGAGTCTTACTCAACTTCACACCTTGCAAAATAGGCAAGAACCCCTTCTTGGACTGATCCATTTTGAACTTCTTCAAAATCCTATCAAGGTACGTGCTTTGTGGAAGTCCTATTAAGTGTCTCGATCTATCTCTATAGATCTTGATGCCTAATATGAAAGCAACTTCTCCTAGGCCCTTCATTGAAAAACTCTTGTTCAAATATTCCTTCACGTTTTCCAAAAGTTCTATATTTGTTTTCAATCAGCAATATGCCATCCACATATAATATTAGAAAGGCTATAGAGCTCCCACTCATTTTCTTCTAAATACAAGCTTCTCCGAAAACTTGTATAAACCCAAACGCTTCGATCACCTCATCAAAGCGAAGATTCCAATTCCAAGATGCTTGCACCAGTCTATAAATGGATTACTGGAGTTTGCACACTTTACTAGCATTCTCTAGATAAACAAAACCTTTCAGCTGCATCATATACAACTTTCCTTAAGGAAACTGTTAAGGAGCGCTGTTTTGACATCCATCTGCCAGATTTCATAATCAAAAAATGCAGCTATTGCCAACATGATTCTGACGGACTTAAGCATCACTACATGTCGTCGATTTGTCACGGTAGATGCCCTAGTGAAAGGCTTTGGTGTGGAGCCATTGCAAATAGGTTAGCTTGAAGGATTTGAACGGGACAAAGGACACAAAGAGTTTACCCAGGTTCGGCCCCTCACAACGAGGTAAAGCCCTACGTCCTACTTCGAGTTGTATTGCTTGAGTTTCGATTACAAGGGAGGGAATACGCTTGACCTAGTTCTCGATTGCTTGTTTCTTGAGTTAACCCGCCACCGGGTCTCACCTTTATATACACATGTAGAGACCTAGAGGCTTATAGAGTCCCGGGCGGCTCACACAATGTAACCGGCTCGGTTTGTTAACTAATCATGTCTTACAGAACAAGTCTTCATACAACGCTTCATAGGCCCAGGTCTTGGGCCTTCACCAGGCCTGCCTCCAAGAGCCGCCGTCTTCATACTTCACCTTAGGCCTCCTTGGGCCTTCTTCTTGTTAAACCGCCAATGGTGTAACCCGGCCCCTCCTAGGCAGCTCACACCTCGAAGCTATATCCCCAACATTAGGCCCCAGGTTGATTTGAACTTGTTCACATCAATCTCCACCGTTCAACTTAGCAGAATGTATCGGTGCCGAATCTTCATCAAACCGCTATAACCCGCGATGACATCACATAAGCAGGATCAATGTAACCCACCATGACCTCATGCACATTAATTCCACACAAGACCCAGGATATCCTGATAGATCTTTATCTTAATGGGCTTTTCGGGAACCGAGGCATCTGCATCGTTAATATAATCATTTTGCCTCCTCGATTTCTACACACACCACCTTTTCATCTCCTTATAAATAGGGACAGGGGCCCTCTTCTTCACTTTTTACCACTACCTTTGCTTCTTCTTCTTCCTCGCAACGACCGATGCCTCCAGAGCTCCGCCGCCCCCGTCGACTGCATCAACCTTGGCCACTGCATCAACCTAACCTCTACTAGAAAACAACGGCAACCCTCCGCTATTCATCAGCATCTCCAGGTACCCATCTCCTCTTTCCTCACATCTGCATTAGGGTTTCTGTAGTTCTTCGGTGTTCATCGGCGTTCATCACCCTTGCCTATAGTTCATCGACCATGCCACCTTAGTAGGACCAAAACGTGATACTGAAGTCACGCCTTACTCCTCTTTAATATCTGCTATCAAATATGGATCCACTTGCTGCTGTTGAGATTCACTCTCCACAATGTGGTTCATCCACTGTTTTAGGGCTAGTAATTTTCTCATGTTTCTGTAATGGCTGTAGATCCAAAATTATAGGCAGAATTTGTGAAACTTGTTTGTCTAGCACTTAGTGAAATTTTATCCAATTCCCAGATCTTGCAACCATCGGCTTGACCACTGTTGTACGGGCGGCTCAAATAATACATTGTTACCCGCCAAATGCCGGCCGGCTTACCTTATAAGTTATTTAAACCATCAGTACTTATCCAAGCTTGACATTATCCGGCTTGTACCTCGCCGCTTTAACCATGCTATTTTATTTTCTGCATCCATTAAGCGGCTTACCAATCCTTCCACATAACCAATTTTGCATAATAACTTTACTTTGTTCAACCATCCGGCGGCTCATCATCACAAATTTGACCCGCCATGATTTCTTTTCTAGGTTTTCACCTGATCAAAATGACCAAGATCGTCACCTCCTGCGACTGGGTCATTTCCAATGTAACGGAACGGACTCTCCAAGAGTTTGTTGACATGGGCGTCTTGCCATCTAAGGGTGTCATCCATTGGCGGGTTCCAGGGGCTGATGTTCCAACTCAATCAAAGGAAGGAGAAGTTATAGTTTTCTCTAATCATATGCTCCGTGGCTTCTCAACGCCCGGCTCTGTCAGATTCAAGGTTCCACAGACCCTTGAGAGGTTCGAACACTGGGGTGCGTGTGAAGAACTCGTCCTCCCCAACCTGCCTGCTTACCTATCCCACGGCCTAACTCGACGAACCCAACGGACAAGAGACGCAGCCGTTTACCTAGGTTCGGGCCACCTTGCGGTGTAAAACCCTACTCTTGCTTTGTGGTGGATTGGCTGCAAGGGGCTGAGGATGAACTAGTATAGTGGAGAACAACCTCAGGAGGAGAGGTGTTCTTGCGCTCGATGAGATGGTGGGCGTGATGATGATCTGAATGATCCGTCCCCTCTATGGTGGTGGCTAAGTCCTATTTATAGTGGCCTTGGTCCTCTTCCCAAATGAAGGCGGGAAGGGATCCCACAACGGCCAAATTTGAAGGGAGACAACTAGTACATGCTATCCTGACAACAGTAGTCTTCGCCTACAACAACTCCTGGTCGTGACGCCGCGGTGGGCTCCGTGATGACCTCCGTCCTGCCATCCTGGCGATCTTGGTCTTGTTGCACTAAAATGGAAACCTTTGCTTGACGCCTCAGGACTCCGCACCCGCGCTTGCCTCCTTAGCACCAAAGAGGAAACGGGTACGCTGCGCCCGCTGGCGCCTGCCTGGCCTTGGTCGTCATGGCTCACGTCATATGAACCTCGTGAGGTGCACCTTGCATTGATATGTCCCCTCCCCGGGAGCCAGCCTGGTAAGACTGCCCCGAGGGAGGTCTTGGTGTTGTCCGCCTCGCAAGGGTCTTGGGTTGTTGTTGCTGAAGCTGGGCCATAGCAGGCCGTTGACAGAGCCACGCCGTGGGCCACAGGGAGGCAAGTCTGGGTACCCCCATTCCTAGAATGCTGACAGTAGCCCCCGGGCCCAAGGCGCGCTCGTACTTGGCTTCGAGGCGAAGCCAAAGGGAAGGTGTGGAGCATCACGGGCCCTAACCGCCTGCGGCCTTGGTCGATGTGTGGCGATTAATGGGACGTGGGCACCCCCGCTTCCCCATGCTACCTCAGCAACCATTCGTCTTGACGACACCGTGCTCCATGCAGAGAAAACCATCATTGCGTGGGATCGTGGAGGCCGGCGGTTGGCCTCCCTTGGCTATAAATGAGGGGAGGGGCAGAGCCCCTCTTGCTCATCTCTGTCTTCTTGCTGCCCGCTTCTTCTTCCTCTTTCTTGCCTCGCCGTCTTGCTGTAGTCCTCATGGCACTGACGAGGAAGTTCTTCGCCGCCGAGAAGGGAAAGCCCCCAAGGAGGGACCTAGCTCGTGACCTCCCAAGAGAGGGCGAGGCCACCCTCGCAAGCACGTCGCGACTCCTGCGACGGCTCCTCAGGGGCGTGGGCGCGCCTTGGCCAGGCCGCGGCGGTGTTTCTTCTCATGGCAGGAGCTGCCAAGGGCGAGGCAGCCCCGGCGACGAGGGGAGGCGCGCCATGGTTGCCTGGCTTCCTTGGCCGCGCTTCCACTTGGCTGAGGTGCTCCCGGAGTTCGTCATGTGGTCGGAGAGGCCAGCCGGCACTGGCTCCTGCTCCCCTGCTTCTTCGTGGGTGAGCTGCCGACGGCGGGGCCCGACGGCCTCTGGCTGCAGGCTGATGGCTGTTGCAGCAAGGCTTCGTGGGTCGGGGTCAAAGTTTTCGCCACCGGGAACGTGTCCTTGGCCCGCGGCTGGCAGGCGTTTGCCCGTGCACGCGGCCTGAGCGGGAGGTGACCCTGCACTTCAAATACGACGGCGTCACGAACCTCTACGTGAGGGTGTTTGGGGAAGACGGTCATCACGAAGGGTCCTGCCCCGAAGACAACAGTGGTGACGACGAGCTTGGCCTTGACGACAACCACAACGACGCCGAGGGTGAGCTTGCCCTTGGCGACGGCCGCGGCTCGTTCAGCGGCAGCGGCTCCTCCAGCGAGAGCACAAGCAGCGGCGGCTATGACCAGCCGCCACATCGTCGGGCTCGCTTCGAGGAAGGCGGCGGGTTGTCTCGTCACCATGCTCCGGTGAAGCGGGAGGAAGGCTCGGGCAGCCACTTTTGATTAGCCTTTCCTTTCTCCTGCATTTAAAGAAAAGTAGAGGGCCCTGCTGGGGTGTGTAATGAACCATTGTACTTATGCCACT
Organism: Triticum urartu; assembly: GCF_003073215.2. Classification (NCBI taxonomy): domain Eukaryota; kingdom Viridiplantae; phylum Streptophyta; class Magnoliopsida; order Poales; family Poaceae; genus Triticum; species Triticum urartu. Next base: position 266,936,231 of record NC_053025.1, on the reverse strand, counting down.
ATGCTATGCTTATTGTTATGATGTATTCCATGATGTTCATGTCCGGGTAGGTGCGGTAAGATAACTTAGCTTGCTACATGCGCGGTAGTCTCGCAACTCGCGATGGCGCGCCCTCCAGGATCTCGTGAGGCCCCCTTGCTGCTGACTCAGGGGTCACTGGCCTCAGGAGACATCATGAAGCTACGAATTGTTAGAAAATTTTGTTGGGTGTCCTGTTCCTCCTTGCGCGAGTCCTTAGGCGCGGGCTAGTCGTGGCTAGTGCATCGCATCGCGGTACCCAGGGGGCACGGACTTAAGAAGATGCGCAAATCACAAGCTCGTTCGAGGGTGTCTCGCGAGGATAGAAAAATCCATGGCCCTGGGGGGACAGGGCTGCGGCGAAGTGTGTTTGCGGCGCGGGGCGGGCCCAACACCACGCACGCACACAACTGCCTAACCCCTGCGCGCAAGACACGCCAGGAAGAGTGATGGGCAACTGCCGATCCTCCTGGGCCAAGACCGAAGGGCAAGAGAGAAGACGAAGGGGAAATCCAACTTGGAAATCAAAAATGCGAGAACTCCAAATTTCATGAAAAGAAGGGGGGGGGGGAAATCAACTACAGAAAGCAAGCAAATGAACAGCCGCGTCCGGCACCTAGACTAGTTTTCTCACCAGTGCGGAGCTAAGTGTTGCCACTAGGACGTGGGAGGGAGCCCCCGAGGCCCGAGGGCGGCTCTCCGAAGACTCCGGGGCATGTACATCCCCACTCATTATTACGTGAGAGTGTCACGAGCGGAGACCTTTCGGAGGTGCTGGATGTTCCAGGCGTTATGGATGGGGATCCCATCCTGTTTCTCCAGGTGTGCGGCGCCAGGCCTAGAGACGCGGACAATCCTAAGCGGGCCCTCCCACATGGGTGAGAGCTTATGCATCCCTTTCCTACAGAGCACCCGCCTCAGGACGAGATCACCCACCTCGAGCGTCCTAGAGCAGACGCTGCGGCAGTGGTACCGCCGCAGCGCCTACTAGTATCTTGCCGCCCGGAGCGAGGCTTGACGATGATGTTCCTCCCCAGCATGAGGTCCATCCCCCACGTGGTGTCCTGGCATGCCTCTTCAAATGCCAAGACCCGCGTGGAGCGATGCTTGACCTCGTGAGGGAGAACCGCTTCGGCTCCGTAGACGAGGAAGAACGGAGTCTCGCCCGTCGGCTTGGTGGCGGTGATGTGGATGGACCACAACATGGACTGGAGCTCGTCGAGCTAGCCCCTACCGCAGGCCTTGATCTTCTTCTTAAAGGTTCTTGTCTTGAAGCCTCTCAGGGCCTCCGCATTGGCGCGCTCAGCTTGGCCGTTGCTCCTGGGGTGTGCCACTAAGGCGTAGCATATCTGCGTTCCGAGGTTAGCACAATACGTTTTGAAGAGGTTGCTAGTGAACTGCGAGCCCTTGTCAGTGATGACACGATTAGGGACCCCAAGGCTCACGAGGCCCTTGATGAACTTGACCGCCGAGCTAGCGGGGATGGTGCGGATGGCTTCCACCTCCGCCCACTTGGTGAACTTGTCGATGGTGACGTAGAGGTAGCGGTAGCCCCCGAGCGCTCTTGGGAATGGTCCCAAGATGTCCAGCCCCCAGACTGCGAACGACCATGTGAGAGGAATGGTCTAGAGGCCCTAAGGAGGCTGGTGGATCTGCTTTGCATGGAATTGGCACGCTTCGCAAGATCTCATCAGCTCGGTGGCATCATTGAGCGCTGTGGGCCAATAGAACCTGCTGCGAAATGCCTTGCCCACAAGGGTGCGTGATGACGAGTGATCCCCGCAGTCCCCGTCGTGTATGTTGGCCAATAGCTCATGTCCCTGCTCCCTGGAGATGCGTCGTAGAGAAACATCATTTGACCGTTTCCTATAGAGCTCACCGTCCCGGATGCAGTAGGCAGTAGCCGCTCGAGCCACTTGCTCCCCGTCCTCCGCCTTCTCCGGTAGGGTCCCCTGAAGCAGATACGCCTTTAACTCTTCTGTCCAGCACCCCTCCTGAGGTTCCAGCGCAAGAAGGAGACAGGCTCCTGAGGTCAGGTGACAACCTGGGGCACCCGACGGAGGGGCCTAAGGGAGGTCCTCCCGAGGCGGTGCTGGTGTTCCTGCGGGCGGGGCTGCAGACGGCTTGAAGAGCCACTCCTCGAAGACGCCGGGCTCTTGAGGCAGGCGCGAGGACGCCCTCTTGGCGATGTCGCCTGCTTCCTTGTTTCTGCCGCGCGGCACATGCTGCAGTTTCAGACCTAAGAATTGTTTTTCAATTCTATGTACTGCCGCAAGGTATGCCTCCGTGTGCTCGTCCTTTGGCTCGTATACTTTGTTGGAGAAGTTGACGAGGAGCTGAGAGTCGCCCTTGATGGTGAGGCGCTTCACTCCCAAGGCTGCTGTAGCCTTGAGGCCGGCGATCAAGCCCTCATACTACGCAATGTTGTTGGAGACCTTCTCGCCCTGCTGGAATCAGAGCTGCAAGACGTAGGAGAGCTTGTCCTGGGTGGGTGAGATGAGCACGACCCCGGCCCCGCACCCTGACTCGCGAAGGCTCCTCGAAGTACATGACCCAGTCTTCTGGCGCTTCGCTTCACGGTGAGAGTGGGCGGTCCTCGCCTGCTTTGGGGATGGGAATGTCGGTCCATTCTGCCACAAAATTAGCGAGTGCCGCTCCCTTAATGACCCTGGTGGTGCTGAACTCTAATTGGAATGCCTACAATTTGATGTTCCACTCGGCAACTCTCCTTGCAGCATTGGGGCTCCGGAGCACCCTTTCCAGGGGGTAAGCTGAGACGACCTTGATTGGATGCCCTTGGAAGCAGTGGCGCAGCTTGCAGGAGGCGACAAGGAGCACGAGCAAGAGCTTCTGCGGCATGGGGTAGCGTGCCCGTGCGTCACACAGTACCGTGCTGACAAATTACTCCGGGTGCTCGACGAGTGCGGAAGTGTTGGTGGAGTCTTGCACCTCCTGAGGCTAGGGGACCTCAGGAGTTTGGTCACTTGTTGGGGCAGCAGCGGCCTTAGGAGCATCATTTAGTGGGGCCTGGTCGTCTGTTGGCGCTGTCAGGGCCTCAGCGGTGCTATCCTGGAGCCGCATCGTCTTAGTGGGGCGGACAATGTCACTCGGCGGGCCCCCGTCCTTGCACCCCTCTCGGACAGCCACTAGTGTCGCGCTGGCTGAGTGAGGTGTGGTGGCCAGGTATAGCACCAGGGGCTCCAGAGGACGCGATGCTACCATCACCGGCAGGCTGGTGAGGTATCTCTTGAGATCTTGGAATGCTGCGTTAGCCTCCGAAGTCCACTCAAATGGGCCCTTATTTTTCATCAGCTTGAAGAACAGGAGGGTGCGCTCCCCCATTTTGGAGATAAAACGCCCCAGTGAGGTTACACAGCTCACCTGTTTTTGCATCTCCTTGAGAGTCTATGGTGGGCTCATCTCTTCTATCGCCTTGACCTTCTCTGGATGCGCCTCAATTCCCCTGTGTGACACCAGAAAACCCAGCAACTTGCCGGAGGGAACGCCAAACACACATTTCTTTGGGTTGAGCCGCAGGTCCACCGCGCGCAGACTGGCAAATGTTTCCTCTATGTCCTTGACAAGGGTCCTTGCCTCCTGAGACTTCACTACTATGTCGTCGACATATGCCTCAGCATTCCTCCCGAGCTGCTGGCCCAGGGTGATGTGCATCGGCCGCTGGAAGGTCGCCCTGGCGTCGCGCAAGCCAAATGGCATGCAGGTGTAACGGTACACCCCACATGGGGTCAAGAAGGCCGTCTTCTCAACATCTTATAGTGCCATCTTGATTTGTGATAGCCCGAGAAGGCGTCCAGGAAGCACAGCAGGTCACACTCGGCGGTGGAGTCGACGATCTGATCAATGTGTGGGAGCGGGAAGGGGTCTTGAGGGCAAGCCTTATTGAGGTTGGTGAAGTCGACGCACATCACTACAAAAAAATACGCTTCCGTGATGATACGTGTTTGTCACAGTAGGTCATGTTTTCTGTCATGCATGTACATCCATGACAAATTTATGACAGAATCAAGATAGTCATACATGTGCTGTCATAGAAGTGTTCCATGACATTACCAAAATTACGGAAGTGTCCACTCCCATGACAATAAATCACGCGTCACAGAAGTGCTTTCATCAAGGGTGACCGACACGTGGCATCCACCGTAACGGAACGCTGTTAAGCTATCGGGTCCGGTTTTGGATCCGATAACCCGTTAACAGCCCCGACCAATGGGGATTTTCCATGTGTAAAATAATCATTGGCTAGAGGGAACATGTGTCGGCTCGCCGTTGGGACAGATGTTCTCCACTCATTGGACCCAAAGCGCCTATGGTACATCGACACGTGGCACGGCCCAACAGAGGCCCATTCCTGTGAAAAGGCCGGCCCGTTTAACTTGGTCAAAAGGTGGTGGGCCGGCCCATGGCAAGCCTGTTAACGTCCTGTTCGCATATAGCCCATTTACAGCCCGCTAACCCAGGGCCCCTTTACGGCCTATCTGAATTAGGCCCAGTAGCGTCATCTGGGCCGTCCAATATAATTCCAGCCCGTTTTAACTTTCGGCGCATGTATGGCCCCTGACGTCTTTTGGCCCATATGAGGCCCTTAGTAACCCTCGGCCCATTAACGGCCCGTGGTAAAACTGGCCCGTAATGAACAGTGTATCACTTTATACCCATTAATGTCCCGTTATTCTGTTGGGCCGTTTCCAGCCCATGTTATCTTTCAGCCTTCTCAGGGCCCATTTATTCTTGGGCTCATTTCCAGCATTCGTTTACTTTTGGCCCGTTACTGTCATTTTCTGCTTGTGGGCCAAATTTAGCCTATGGTTACAGTTGGCCCGTTTATGGCCCGTTAATACGTTGGGCTGTTTTCATAGCGTCATCAAATACGGCCGATTAACGACGGCCCATTATGGTTGGCCCATGAACGGACGATTTCAACTCTAGCCCATTTACAACCATAATGTGGTCTGTTATTGGCCCATGTTTGGCCAACCGATCATACAGCCCGTAGAAGGCCCATTGATGCTACAACCCGTAGAAGGCCCATTGTGTCTACGGCCCGTAGAAGGCCCATTGTTTCTACGGCCCTTAGAAGGCCCATTGTTTCTACGGCCCGTAGGATGCCCATGTTAACTACAGTAAATATGTAGCCCATGGTTAATGTGGCCTAGGTTTAAAAAATAGGCTATTGCGGCCACTAGCAAACCGTGGAAAAAGAACTGCGCTGACTACAAGAGAACAAATAAACAAGACAATAAGGAAATAAATAGGCAAGCAACTTATGCTAGGCTATCACGGCTATTACACATATTACATCCACTAGGCATCAAAGTTCGCCACCAGTGCAAATATAGGGAACAAAGCAGCATATAAACGCCGCAGCAAAACAAGTCTAGAACTAAAACCACTTCAGAAGAGCTCAAGAAACAATATCTTGGGTACCCATAATGCTGGCAAGATGCTTAGCAAGCTTATTAACTTTCGCTTGTTTGGCGCTTAAATCCTCCAGCACTTGCTGTTGCACGAGAAAGTATGCATCTGAATTCTGCAGGGACTTCCTCAGTCCTTCGGCTTCCTGTCGCATAACATCTGATCGATGTCTTTCAACTTGAAGTTGAGACTCAAGAAGCCGAACTGATTCAGGCAGCGAGTTCGAAGAGCTGGTGCCAGCAGTAGTAGCCAGTAACTCGAACACTACATCAAGACTTGACTTTGGGGTCGTCTCAGTGTCTTCAATATAGTTTTTATCAGATTTCTTGGAGACCAACAGGGATGTCTCACTATCTTGAACCTTATCTGCATTACTTCCTGTACCATTGCATAACGGGGTACTCTTTTCCAATATTTTATCCGCATTCTAAAAGAGAAACAAACAAACACATCAAAGGTTTACAATGTAGTATATGAAACTCATTTTGGTAAACCAGTTTAGTAGTAAGGTGGACAGGATAACAACATGAAACAAACATATATCTATGTAGTATGGTCACTGTCGGTGTCAAAACCGGCGGATCTCGGGTAGGGGGTCCTGAACTATGCGTCTAGGCCGGATGGTAACAGGAGGCAGGGGTCACAATGTTTTACCCAGGTTCGGGCCCTCTTGATGGAGGTAAAACCCTACGTCCTGCTTGATTAATATTGATGATATGGGTAGTACAAGAGTAGATCTACCACGAGATCAGAGAGGCTAAACCCTAGAAGCTAGCCTATGGTATGATTGTTGTTATGGTTGTCGTCCTACGGACTAAAACCCTCCGGTTTATATAGACACCGGAGAGGGTTAGGGTTACACAAGGTCGATTACAAAGGAGGAGATATTCATATCCGTATTGCCTAGCTTGCCTTCCACGCCAAGTAGAGTCCCATCCGGACACGAGATGAAGTCTTCAATCTTGTACCTTCATAGTCTAACAGTCCGGCCAATGGAGATAGGCCGGCTGTCCAGAGACCCCCTAATCCAGAACTCCCTCAGTAGCCCCCGAACCAGGCTTCAATGACGATGAGTCCGGCGTGCAGTATTGTCTTCGGCATTGCAAGACGGGTTCCTCCCCAAATTCTGTGTACCTGTCGAAATAATGTCCGGTTTATTGTGAATGTTTGTACCCCTCGGCTTCTACGCCCAATAATGGCCACTCTCCACGTGTCGAGCGAATGTGAAGAGCCAGGGTGTTTTCACATTTACCCCCCTAGCTGTGTGAATGATCCGCCTATTTAAAAAGACGAGGATTCAGATCCAAATCACACCATCCTCCCTTGGCGAGCCTTCATCAGAGCGTACCCGACAGAGATCCATTCCATCATGGCCGGTCGACGCAGTCCTCCTCTCGCACCCCTAGCTCCAAGCCCGGAGATTGGGAGAGATGTCCCGTCCCGCACAGCAAATTAGTGATGCTTCAGTCCAAGGGATTTCTTCCCCCAGCGTACCTGGTCCTGGTTCGAGCTGGGCTTGCCACCTATAAGGGCGGAGAGCAAGCGGAGAGCCTTCCCAATCCCTCCAAAGGAGAGCGGGTATGCCTTGTCCCTTATTTGGTAAGAGGGCTCGGATTCCCAATTCATTCGTTTCTCCGGGGGCTCCTGGAGTTCTACGGCCTCCAGTTGCACAACCTTACGCCTGCTTCCGTGCTGCATATCGCGGGATTCATAGCCCTTTGCGAGTTGTTTTTGGGCTGTGAGGCTCATTTCGCTCTGTGGAAGAAGCTATTCTTCCTTGTGCCCCGTTCTCAGAAGGGTTCAATATATCAAGTGGGCGGAGCCGAAGTGTGGCGTATTGCTGGGACCGGATACCTGTCCAGGACCCCAAAGAAGACGTCCGAAGACTGGCCTTCGGAATGGTTTTATATAGAAGACGTCCCCCTCCCAGATCCTATTCGGATCAGCCTTCCTGAGTTCGACAACGCCCCTTTGAAGAAGCACCGGAGCTGGCGTCCATGGAGCTCCCTGGAGGAAGATGACAGGGATATTCTTTACCTGATGAGCCAGATAAGTTTTTTAGCTCGATCCGGATTGACCATGTTCGAGGTCATGGCTACATGCATCATGCGGGGGGTGCAGCCACTTCAGTATATAGGCCACCCCATGTGGGATTTCAACGGGGAGGATGACGCCACCCGGCACGGCCGCAAAGGGCCGGGATCGGCTACTGATCTAATAAAGATCTTATCCACTTTGTACAAGGGAGAAGAGGAGGAATTCCTTCATGTCAACCCGCAGGGCGGATTTTCTATGTACAATCCTCCGAGCTGGGTAAGCAGAGACTTTTTATCGCCCATCCATTTTGTATTCCCGTAGTTAAGTATTCATTCCAGCGATTTCATTGCAGGAGCTGCGCCAGGCTGTAAAGGAGATAAACAGCCTTCCTCCACAACCCGAGGACCCTGGACGGTCCCTTGACCCGGCCTCCCAGGAGGATCCGGACATATCTATGGAGCTGATCGACGGGGTATTTTACCAATCGAGTAATGACAATGCTTTGGTGGCCATTACGGCCGATTACCCTGGGCTAGTTCCAGCCTCACAGGTGACTGAGACCGAAGTCCCAGCAGTTCAAAAAGGGATCCATCCTTGCGTGTTTTTGATCGCCGTATAACAGCCGTGTTTTGTAGGGGTGGTCCTCGAGGCCGAAGGCCGAGACTGTGGCGACTGGCCAACAAGGGGCCACGAGGCCAGACAGGCTGAAAAGACCCGCATTCCGGATTGAGACACCGGTGCAGCGGTATGGCGCGCCGTCCTTATTACAAGACATTATTCTCAGAGGCATATTAACGCCCACGCCTTCTTTTCAGGAAAAAGAGCGCTCGCCGGACTATACCCGGAGAGGCTACCAACCACGCCTCCACAAGCCAGGCTCCAAGGCCGGATTCGGAGGCAGGAACGAATACAGGGTGTGCGCCGGGTGCTCCTCTGACAGAGGATGCGGATAAACTATCTGCCACCCATTCCGAGGTGGAAAGTGCCATGAACCACAGGCGTCACCGGACTATTCTTCATGACGCTTGTTTCTCCCAAGAGGCATTGGATGCTTTCAACTCGGGAGACGCGCACCTCCGTGCCGCTCAAAATGGTCTAGCCAGAGCCACGGAGCAGTATGTGAAAGACATACGGGTGAGAAAATTTGATGATTATATATATCAGTAGCCCCTGAGACTTGAAACAGTTAGGATAACTGATTTAAGGATCTTTTGTTATGCAGGTTCTTACAGAAAAGAATACTCAACTGTCCCAGGAGCTGGAAGAGTGCAAAGCCCAACTTCAGGCCGCACTGGCCGCGACAGGGGAGCCCAAAGAGATCCCCTCTGGTAACATATCCTTTGAATGATAAGTATCATATAGAATGCGGCGTATATGCAAATCTAATGATAAAATTGCAGATGACGCTGGAGTAAATCCGGATAAGCAACAGCTCATACGCCAGCTGAAGGCCGGTGAGAGCATGATTACGAGGGTGAGGCAGGGGAAAAATGATCTCCATGATGCCAACACCAAGCTGGGCGTGGAACTACAAGATGTTCGCGCCCAACTGTCGGATTCTGTTAAGGAAAATCGGCGGCTTCGACGTGGCATATTTAGTAAGTGCTTGAACGAACTTTGAAAAAGAGTTCGGCGAGGAAGCTGGCTAACAGAGTTATGTCTGTAGGTATGCTAACAGGTCGTCCTGTCGAGGAAATGCCCGGTTCAACAGGTGACCTTCTTCCCGAGCTCTCACAGCTGCACGAACGAGTTTGGCAGGTGATGCAAGGCATCGCCTAGGCCTTGTGGCCATCCGTCTCCATACCCGAAGGCCTTGGAGAGCTTGGAGAAAAGCTGAAGGGAGCACGGCGGCGCTTCTGATTATGGAAGATATCGGCCTGCCGTCAGTGCGCCAGGGAAGCCTGGGCGATGGTGAAGACACGGTACACGAAGGCTGACCCGAACCACATGGCTGAAGTCGGACCTGTGGGGCCTGATGGGAAGGAGATCACTGTGAGCTTAGTGTACGCCCAAGTAGAATTGGCCGCAAAGTATTCTCAACAGGACTGTAGACTAGACTAGACATCCTATTGGATGGTATTGAAGAGGAATTCAACCAGTCAAATTGACTATGTAATTTTAAAGTGACATTTACAACGCCTTCTAGCCGGATTGTAGATCGTTTGTCGTGGTGGACCTTTTCGCTTCAACCTCGGGACCCGACAGTCCGGAGTGTATCCGAATACCCTCTCGGTTATGTAAGAACCGGGGCATGCGTGGAGACTAGGCGTAGGGGTCATTAGTGCTTTATCAGACAAGTGCCCAGCTAGTTATGTTATATTACATGGGTAGTAAGAAACATCTTCCAGGGAGAATAGTTCCGATAAGGGTTCCTTTCCCTGGGTAGGCATGCCCTAAAATGCATGTCCGGACTGCGATAAGAAGCGCAGAAAAATCATCTAGGGGCAGATATGAATAATAAAAGTCATCTTTTGTTCACCGACCGAATATTCCCTTAAGAACGCTAGCTTTCGGCTTCACCCAGTCTGAGGTACACGTCCGGCTGACCCGGCGGTAACAATCGCAGAGGTGCTCCCCTTATGCCCTAGCCGAATTAACAGGAACGTAGGGCATAAATACAAGAGCCAGGCAACCCAGCTTGGCCAAAACTTAAGTCATATCGATGCATATAATGGTAAAAAAAGGTAAATGTGGAAGTATAACACATGTGTTGAGCGTGAGGCCCAGGAAAATAACTTAAGCTTCTGTGAAAGAAGCCCCCAGGTATGAAGAGTGCGGCCAGCACATCTGTAATGTACGAGTGAGGTGCAAGGTGACCCTTGAAGGCCTAAAGAAATAAAAGGAAGAAAGGGAAACAGGACAAATGATGCATATGCAGAAAATGGACGAAGGAAGGGGACTAACATAGAGTCCGGTGCTAGGCGTAGAATCTTCGAAGCCTGGTTGCGTTCCATGGGTTCGGCTCGAGTCGACTAGTCGATGCATCCTGCAGCCGGTATGCTCCACCGGTCAGAACTTGGTCGATAATGAAGGGACCTTCCCATTTGGGCTAGAGCTTGTTCTTTTTCTTATCCGACAGTCGTAGAACTAGTTCGCCAACGTTATAAGTTTTGGCCCGTACTTCTCTGCTTTGGTATCTGCGATCCTGTTGCTGGTAAAATGCGGAACGGGCTTTGGCTACGTTGCGCTCTTCCTCCAAGGTGTCCAGACTGTCTTGCCGATCGAGCTCGGCTTCTCTTTCTTCGTACATGCGCACTCGGGGTGAGTCATGAATTATGTCACAGGGCAGGACTGCCTCTACGCCATACACCATAAAAAATGGTGTATATCTGTACTGCGGTTTGGCGTGGTCCGCAGCCCCCAGAGTACAGAGTCGAGCTCCTCTACCTAGTGCGTGTCAGACTCCGTTAAGGAGCGCACTAATCTGGGTTTAATGCCGCTCATTATAAGACCATTTGCTCGTTCGACTTGACCGTTGGTTTGTGGGTGATAGACTGAAGCATAATCGAGCTTGATGCCCATTTTGCTGCACCAGAGTTTTACCTCGTCGGCCGTAAAGTTCGTGCTGTTATCAGTGATGATGCTGTGGGGGACGCCGTAACGGTGTACAACCCCGGATATGAAATCTATCACCGGTCCGAATTCGGCTGTTTTAACCGGTTTAGCCTCTATCCATTTGGTGGATTTATCCACCATGACCAATAAGTATTTTTTCTTGTGGGTCCCCCTTTAAGGGGTCCAACCATGTCAAGCCCCCAGACCGCGAAGGGCCATGTAATGGGGATTGTTCGGAGGGCGGTGGGTGGCATGTGGCTTTGATTTGCAAATTGCTAGCAACCGGCGCAACGTTGGACCAAGTCCTGTGCATCTGCCCGGGCCGTTGGCCAATAGAATCCTGTACGGAAGGCCTTGCTTACAAGAGCCCGGGCTGCGGCATGATGACCGCCGAATCCGGCATGAATTTCTACCAAAAGGTTCCGTCCTTCCACTTCGGAGATGCACCTTTGAAGGACTCCGGTAGGGCTTTTTTTGTACAATTCTCCCTCATGGACCCTGTAGGCCTTGGATCGCCGCACTATGCAGCGTGCCTCATTTTGGTCCTCCGGAAGTTCCTGTCTAGTTAGATAGGCCAGGAATGGTTCTGTCCACGGGGCAATAATGGCCATTATTTCATGGGCTGATTGTGTTATTTCGGTGGCGGAGCCTCCGATTGTGTCAGAGAGTTCGATATCAGGTATTTTGGCCGGGTCCGGACTATTGTTACCGGTGTCCCCTTCCCATGCTACGGATGGCTTGAATAGCCGTTCCAGAAATATGTTGGGAGGTACCACGTCGCGTTTTGTGCCGATGTGGGCGAGGATATCCGCCGCCTGATTGTTTTCCCGAGCCACATGGTGAAATTCGAGCCCCTCGAACCAAGCTGACATTTTTAGGACGACATTGCGATAAGCTACCATTTTTGGATCCTTGGCATCGAAGTCTCCATTTATTTGGGATATCGCGAGGTTCGAATCCCCGCGCACCTCTAGGCGTTGAATGCCCATGGATACTGCCATCCGGAGACCATGTAGAAGGGTCTCATATTCAGCTGCATTGTTGGAGTCCGTATACATTATTTGTAGTATGTATTGAACAGTATCTCCTGTTGGGGACGTCAAAACGACGCCAGCCCCCAGACTAGCCAACATTTTGGAGCCATCGAAGTGCATGATCCAGTTTGAATATGTGCCGTACTCTTTAGGGAGTTTGGCTTCCATCCACTCAGCGATGAAGTTAGCCAAAACTTGCGACTTGATAGATCGTCGTGGCTTGTAAGTTATGTCGAACGGGAGGAGCTCAATGGCCAATTTGGCAATCCGGCCCGTCACGTCGCGGTTGTTTATAATATCGTTAAGTGGTACTTCCGAGGCTACCGTTATCGAACACTCTTGAAAGTAGTGTCACAGCTTCCGGGATGCCATAAATACCGCGTACGCTATCTTCTGATAATGCGGGTACCATGATTTGCATGGAGTAAGGACAGTGGACACATAGTAAACCGGCTTTTGAAGGGGGAATTTGTGTCCGTCCACTTCTCGCTCGACGACGAGCACTGCGCTTACTACTTGATGAGTTTCCGCAATGTATAATAGCATTGGTTCGCCAATGTTTGGCGTGACCAGGACTGGGTTTGTTGCCAATATGGCTTTTATTTCGTTGAGTCCGGCCGAGACGGCATCCGTCCACTCGAAGTGTTCGGTGCGCCGGAGGAGGCGATAAAGGGGTAATGCCTTTTCTCCCAAGTGGGAGATAAAGCGGCTTAGAGCCGCCACGCATCCAGTCAATTTTTGTATTTGTTTGAGGTCTGTTGGGGTAGCCAACTGTGACAACGCTCGGATTTTGGCCGGATTAGCTTCAATACCTCTATTGGATATAATGAATCCCAGGAGCTTTCCGCCTGGTACGCCGAAAACGCATTTTTCCGGATTGAGCTTGATGTCATATGTTCGGAGGTTGTCGAATGTGAGCCTCAAGTCATCTACTAGAGTTTCGACATGCTTGGTTTTAGCGACCACGTCATCCACGTATGCCTCCACTGTTTTGCCGATCTGGTTTGCCAGACATGTCTGAACCATGCGCTGATATGTTGCGCCGGCGTTTTTGAGCCCAAAGGGCATTGTGTTGAAGAAGAATGGGCCGTATGGTGTGATCAATGCCGTTGCGGCTTGGTCTGGCTCCGCCATTTTAATTTGATGGTAGCCGGAGTATGCGTCGGGGAAACACAATGAATCGTGTCCTGCGGTAGCATCAATGATTTGATCGATGCGGGGGAGGGGGAAGGGATCCTTTGGGCAGGCCTTGTTAAGGTCCCTAAAATCGACGCACAAGCGCCAGGATTTGTCCTTCTTTGGTACCATCACCAGGTTTGCTAGCCAGTCCGGATGTTTTATATCTCTGATGAATCCGGCCTCCAATAGCTTGGCTAGTTCCTCTCCCATGGCTTGTCTCTTAGGCTCGGAGAAACGTCGAAGAGCCTGCTTGACTGGCTTGAATCCTTTTAGGATATTTAAGCTGTGCTCAGCCAGCCTGTGTGGGATTCCTGGCATGTCTGAAGGGTGCCAGGCAAAAATATCACAGTTCTCGCGTAGGAACTCTCACAGTGCGGCGTCGACATCAGGGTTTAATTGTGCCTCGATGGAAGCTGTTTTTGTAGGGTCCGTTGGATGGACTTGGAATTTGACTATTTCGTCCGCCGGTTTAAAAGAGGTGGACTTGGATCTTTTATCAAGTATCACATCGTTCCTGTTCACCATGGAGCGCAGCGCAGTTAGTTCCTCGGCCGCTAGGGCTTCGGATAGTGCCTCGAGGACCAGTGCGGCTGTCTTATTTTCGGCGCGGAGTGCTATGTCTGGATCACTAGCAAGAGTGATGATTCCGTTGGGCCCGGGCATTTTGAGCTTCATGTACCCGTAATGGGGTATGGCTTGGAAGATTGTAAACGCCTCCCGCCCTAGTAGAGCGTGGTATCTACTGCTGAACGGGGCCACTTGGAATGTAATTTCTTCGGACCTGTAATTATCCGCGTGCCGAATACCACATCTAGTGTGATTTTCCCAGCACAGCGTGCTTCCCGACTGGGGCCCAATGCGGCTCCAGTCTATTTCCATCTTTTGAAGAGTTTCCTCATAGATGAGGTTTAATCCGCTGCCGCCGTCCATGAGTACCTTGGTGAGTCGAAAGCCGTCCACGCTTGGACTGAGGACCAGTGCGGCTGGTGCTTGGGCTGTTCGGAATTTGGGTTCGCCACTAGCATTGAAGGTAATAGCCGTGTCACTCCAAGGATTTATTCCTGATATGTGGCAGATTTCGGCCATGCTGCGGAGTGTTCACTTGCATCTATTATTTGACGTGAAGGTCTCAAAGACCATTAACACCGTATTGTTGTCCATGGGATGGTGCTCTGTGGTTTTTGGGAGGAGTAGATCCTCACCACTTTTGGCCACCTGCCGGAGTATCCAACATGCTCTAAGGCTGTGCGTTGGTATTGCATCCGCTGTACTATGAATTTTGCAGGGTCCATTGAGCCATCCCTCCAGTACGGTTCCATGCCCCGTAGAGGGCTTTTGCTTTTTGGTAGTTAACCCAGGTGTATTGTGATAATGCACCCTTTTATTTCGGACTGGGTTTGTATTCAGGGCCGGATTATCCCAAAATTTTATTTCGGTTTTCCAAGCGCTTTCCATTGCACAGTACTTTCGTACTATGGACACCAAGTCGGCAAAGCTTGTAATTTCGCGGTGACTTATGGCGTTGAGGATCCCTTGTCTGTGCAATTATTGCAGACGAATGAAATTGCGTCTTCCTTGCGGCAGTCCTTTATCCTGTTCATGACCAGGAGGAATCTGGCCCAGTAATGGTGTACTGTTTCTTCGGGCTCTTGCCTGATTTGGGATATATCGCGTATGTTTGGGGGGTGGGTGGAATTGAATCCGAATCCTTACCCAATCTGAGACTCAGGGGCCAAGGAGTTTCCGAACTCAAAAGTTTGGATTCTTGGATGTTTTCCGATAAATCTAGCCCGCTGCCTAATTCTAGGTTCAGGCCTTGAGTGACGTCCTCCCCTCAGCGGGTATCCGGCTTGGAGGCATCCGGACATAGCTAGTCCTTTAGATAGATGAAGGGTTGCCGCATTGTTCCTCCACCACCACAACGTGATGGGTGACCTGGGGAGAGTTGATCTCTCTCAGATCGGGTTTAGGCCCAATCTGATCATAGTCTGTAGCGACTCCCAGGGCAGTGATGCGATCCAAGAGCTCGTTCAGGGAAGAGAGCTCCATTGGATCTAACTGCTCGGCGAGTTCTGAGTTGACGTTAAGATTGCTTTCGATGACCCGAGAAGTCATCGTCAGCGCAGCGGCCGAACAGGCGGTCATAAGAAAACCACCTAGCCGGAGAGTTTGGCCGATAGCCAAAGCTCCCTCAGCAATAGTGCCGTCTTTAAAGATGGGATGAGACATCCTTCCTAGTGCTGACGGCACAGCAGAACTCTCAATGAAAGCACCAATGTCGGTGTCAAAACCGGCGGATCTCGGGTAGGGGGTCCCGAACTATGCGTCTAGGCCAGATGGTAACAGGAGGCAGGGGACACGATGTTTTACCCAGGTTCGGGCCCTCTTGATGGAGGTAAAATCCTATGTCCTGCTTGATTAATATTGATGATATGGGTAGTACAAGAGTAGATCTACCACGAGATTAGAGAGGCTAAACCCTAGAAGCTAGCCTTTGGTATGATTGTTGTTATGGTTGTCGTTCTACGGACTAAAACCCTCCGGTTTATATAGACACCGGAGAGGGTTAGGGTTACACAAGGTCGGTTACAAAGGAGGAGATATTCATATCCGTATTGCCTAGCTTGCCTTCCATGCCAAGTAGAGTCCCATCCGGACAGGAGACGAAGTCTTCAATCTTGTATCTTCATAGTCTAACAGTCCGGCCAATGGAGATAGTCCGGCTGTCCGGAGACCGCCTAATCATGAACTCCCTTAGTCACTGTATGGTCTATATCATTCTAGTTTATGTTGCCAAATCAAGATAGATACAGTTCTAATCATATCTATTTAAGACAAAGCAGCTTAGACAGAATATAAGTGTGGGAAACTACATAGCAATAACAACACTTGTAAGGTGCATGGCATGAGAATATAACTGTTTATTCAATTGAAGCTGAAATCAACATAGAGCAAGTTACAATAGCAAACACGTTAAAGAAACAGGTTTAAAACATACCTGTTGCGCCATTGGAGTTTCAATTGCATCCTTCAAATTTGAAATTAGTTGGTATGTGTAAATACAATGACGCAAGAGTAAAGTAGTATGAACCATAGCTACGGAACCTGACCTGAGAACAATTCTTCTTCTGCTTTAAGCGTTGACTTGGGGTTCGGAGTGGTGGTCCTCGTTCTTTGGGCACTGCTGTTGCCTTACTAACTGCTCGTGTTTGGGTGCTCTGTGGTGGAGACGGTGCTGTGTCAACGGGAACTGGGTTACTATCTGCTGGGGTTGGGGTTAGAAGGGGTGTAGCTGGTTCTCTGTCCAACTAGGTAGGGGTACAATCTGCGTGAGTCTGGGTTATGTGTGGTGGGGCTGGTTCTTGGGCAAGTACAACCGTGGTTCTATCTCCATCAACAGGTAGCACGATCTTTTCTGAAGACCGTGTTTTTACTCCCACAGATACTGCCATCACCCCCTCCAATTGAAATGGCTGATAAACAAGAAAAGTAATTGAATGTACAAACATTGAAAGATAGACAGGTGCAATGGATAGTAGGGAAGAAAATAGGGCATGAAATAATTCACATTTATCTTGTCTAACCAAACAGAATAGCAGGACATAATTTCACATATATGATGGCTAATTAAACAGGATAGCATGACACAATTTCACATGTATGATGGCTAACTAAAAAGGATAGAATGACATACTTCAAAATATGATGACTATGTAAACAGGATGACATGATATAACTATACGATGTGTCTATTAAAGTGGTTGGCATGCCATAAATCACAAACATGCCATCGATGGAAACATGATGGCATGATATAATTCACGGATAGAATGACATAATTCAAAATATGATGACTATGTGAAGTGTGAACAAGATGAGATGATATAACTATATTATGTCTTTAGAAAATGGGTTGGCATGCCATAATTCAGATACATGCTGTCTATGTAAACATCATGGCATGATATAATTCAAATATATGATTTATATACTAAGGAAGTGAGCAGAGGGCAATCGCATATATGATGTGTCAACTAAGGAGGTGGCATTCAATATTGTGTATATGATGTAAAAACTAAGCATTGAAACACAACATATGCATGATATGAGTAATATAACCCTGCCAAGTTTGAGCATACACCTCAGGGGGATAACAGGATTGGTCATCTACCTCTGAATCCTCCTCTGAAGAGCTATCTGTAACCAGCAAGATATCTGCTTCACCAGGTAGCATTGTCTGCTCTGAAGACCTTGTTTTCACTCCAGATTTCTCCATCACCAATTCAAATGGCTGATGCATAGGAAGAGCAGTTGAATATACAAACATCGTCGACAAAAGCAATGAGAAATACAAAAAAGGACGACATGATATAATTCACATATATGACGCTTGGCTAAACAGCATGGCATTGCATAATTCACATATATAATGCCTTGCAACAAGATAGCATTGCATATTTCACATATATAATGTCTTGCAACAAGATGGCATTGCATAATTCACATATATGGTAATTAGTCACTAAACATGTGGCATTCACACAAAGCATGTCTAAACTAAGAAATGACATAGCAATGCAAGATACCATACACACGATATGAGCAACATAACCCTGCCAAGTTAGAGCATGCACCTCGGGGGGGGGGGGGGATAGGACTGGTCATCTGTCTCTGAATCCTCCTCTGAGGAGCTATCTGTAACCGGCAATACATGCGCTTTGTTAGATAGCATTGTCTACTATGAAGACCTTGTTTCCACTCTAGATTTTTCCATGACCGTGCCGAATGGCTGATGCTCAGGAAGAGTAATTGAATGTACTAAAATTGTTGACAAATTTAACATATAATAAAAAAATGATGTCATGATATAATTCACATATAAGATGACTGGCTAACCAGGGTGGCATTGCAAAATTCCCATATATGATGCCTGGCTAAACAAGATGGCATTGCATGATTCACATATATGATAAAGAAACTAAACAGATGGCATTGACACAAAGCATGTCTAAACTAAGCAGATGCCATCTTTGATGTATACTGTAAGCAATGCAAGGCACCATATGCATGATTTTACCAACATTAGAATGCCAAGTTAGAGCGAAGATCTCATGGGGTAAATAGGAGTGGTCTTCTGCTTCTGAATCCCACTCAGAACAGTTATCTTCCTCTTGATTACGATCCGAAATGGGTGGAGGGGGGCTGCCTTTGCGCCCACCATGGAGCGACGTCTGCATGAAATTGTATTGCCATGTAAGGCTCGTCTCTTTTGCACTACATGTTCAGTTCCATCGTGTACAATAACTGACATGCTGTCAGGACCCTGATTCCAAGTCACATCGATCTAGCCGGTAACACCTCATATCACTTTGCGGCCTCACGCATGGTATTCCCACGGGTGTCGCCTTACCATGGCCCGGGACCATTTGCGCCTTTTGGCTAACGTATATGATAGTGTCGCTAGCATCCATATGACAGAGAACCCGGGTCGGCATGGCTAGTCGTGAACCCAAAGCGGCACCAACCTATGGGGATAGGCATACATGAATCACATCGAGCATGTCGGTCAGCAGCGTGTAAATTCAGGCTGTAGCACTGGGCTAACAGGACTCCGGGAACCCGGGCTATAGCAGGCTAGGCAGGACTCCGGATGTCACCGCGTGACATTTCCCCGAAGGGACAGACACATGAACGAAGTGAAACACATGCCAGCCAGTCAAGTGTCCTGAGCAGTAGTGCTGGGCTAGCAGGACTCCGGTGAACCGGGCTGTAGCGGACTACTATGGCTCATGGAAGCACAAGACTACATTTCCCCATAAGAGAGGCTACCAAGGATAAACAACTAGGTTGTCGGATCCCACACATACCAAGCATTTCAATCATACACACAATATGCTCGACATGTGTAAATACAACATGGCATCACAACATAACTCTACGACCCAAGTATTTATTCATTAGGGTCCGAGGAGCGAGATATTACAAACATGGGTCTCATGACCCAACATACAGAGCATACAAGCAACAAGCACATGCGGAAGCTTAACTTGTCTGAGTACAGACAACTACAAATGAAGAAGGCTGAGAAGCCTGACTATCTACCAGATCCTGCCGAGGGCACAAGATCGTAGCTGAGGTATCAAGCTAAACGTCGAAGTCCACACGGAACTACTAGCGAGAATGAAGTCTCTCCGCAAAATCATAAATTAAGCAAACGTGAGTACAAATGTACCCAGCAAGACTTACATCAGAACTAGCTGCATATGCATCGGCATCAACAAAGGGGGTGGTGGAGTTTAACTGCAGCAAGCCAGCTTTGACTCAGTGGCTAACCTGAACTACGACTGCAAGCAACTATTTTGAGGTGGCACACACGAGTCCACAAATTCACCATACCAATACACCACTATGGATCCGCTCCCGTCTCCCTGTGAGAACGCCATCCATAGCACTCACGCTTATCTTGCGAGTTTTAGAGTATCCACTTTCACTTGTCTATGAACTATGCAAGGGGTCCAAGTTTCCATATCCGAGGAATCCGCCTATTCGAATAGATAATGATAACCCTGCAGGGGTGTACTTCTTCACACACGCTCTCGCCACTTACCACCATGTACACATCATGTATCTCGACAACCTTCAAGCGGAAGCCTGGCGAGGGAGTCGGCCACGACCTGACTAACCAACAAGTCTCTAGTCCAGGTTTATCGCCTATTCGGGTTCCATCCGCAAGGAGATCCGGCCGAGGTGTCGCTCACGGCCCCAAACGATGTGAGCAGGGTTCCCAAGCCCACCATCCGGGTGCCACTTGGTACACCGTGCCACGGTGCCTAGTCTGTCCCAAGCCCACCTGTACCGGGTGCCACTTGGTAGACTACTAACACAACCTACAAACACCAGAAACTAGTTGCAACTCCTGGACAGAGATCAGGTTGATTAATAAGTCGAGAGGGGCACTTAAGCATTCGAATGCGTGATAGTAGCTGTTCATGGATCACAAACACAGAAATCAGTTCCTAAGGACGGCTGCAATGAGACAACCGACCATGTACTCCTACATGGCCTCTCACCGCTACCTTTACCAAATCGTGTTCACACACTTAGCTCTCAATAGTAGGACATGTTCAACACCATTCCAATTCATTCTCGATGAATCAGACCCGACTCAACTCTAAGCAGTAGTAGGCATGACAAACAAGCATGCATGAGTAGGCACATCAGGGCTCAAACAATTCCTACTCATGCTAGTGTGTTTCATCTATTTACTTTGGCAATGACAGGTCATGCAGAGGAAAGGGGTTCAGCTACCGCAGCATGTAACAGTTGAAACAGTGTTGTCCTAATGCAGTAAAAGAGAGCAGGAGCGAGAGAGTGGAATTGTATCGGAATGAACAAGGGGGTTTTGCTTGCTTGGCACTTCTGAAGATAGTATAGTTCTTCATCGGTGTCATCAAATTCATCGCTGGATCAACGTCTACTGAGGGGGGACAAACACCGGCAACTGAGAAAGAACTCAATCAACACATGACGATATGCAACAATATGATGCATGCTATGACATGGCAATATGAATGTGTTTTGGGCTAATGCAAGCTAGAACATATTGAAATGAGTCCATTTGAACCAAAGATTCGAATTCAAACCCATTTTATGAAGTCATATTAGTGCATTAACTTGTTTCACCTAAACAGCAAGGTTAAAGTGTTCTAACATGCATGAAACTAGTACAGATGGAAAGATTGGATTTTTCTGATCATTTTTCATGTATAATTTGTTTGATTTGGAGTTACGGTTGAATTATTATGAATTTTTGAAGTTTTGGATATTATCTGCAATTTTCTGAATTATTTTGAATCCAGAAAATCAATACTGCGTCAGCATGACACCATGCTGACGTCATCAGGTCAATGGCGCCAGCCCAGGTCAAACCTGACCTGTGGGTTCCACTGGTCAGTGACCCGGCGTCATTTGTGTCGCTGACAGGTGGGCTCGGTCAACTGCCACGTCAACCAGTCAACCATGACGCGTGGGTTCGCTGGTTTTGTTAACTAATCTAAATTAAAACTAAATAGCAGTTTAATTAGGAAGCAGGGCCCACTATTCAGTGGCTCTAGGGGTGATTAGTGGGGTGATTAGCTCCTAACTAAGTGGCCACGTCAGCCCGCCGGAGTTTGGCCGGCGGCGACCATGGGACACGGCGAAGGCACGCCGGAGTTGCTCGGGCTCGCACTACATGCGGCGGTTTGCGGCGGGGTTTGGCTCTATGGTGAGCCGGCGTTCGCGCGCATCTACTAGGGTAGGCGGGAGGGGCTGGGACGGCCCAAGCTTGCCGGAATCAAGCTCGCGACGGCGGACGGATTTCGGGTTTGCACGGGGTTGCGGCTACGGTGCAGGGCAGGCCTAACTGGCGGGTGATTCGAGCTCCTGGAGACTCCCTGAGTGCGATGACCTGCTTGGAGGCGAGCTTGCACGGCCGTAGCCGCAGTGGCGGCATGGCCGGCGGCGAGGAGCTATCGGCTCCGGTGAAACTAGGGCTACGCGGCGCAAAAGAGGCGGGGAAGAGAGGGGTTCGGGGAGGGAGCTCACATGGATTCCAATGGAGGCCTCAGCAGGCTCGGGGAGGCACCGTGGACGACGGATGGGCACTGGCGATCTCGGTTGGCCGAGGTAGAAGACGACCACGGTGACGATGTTCGGGGGCGTCCGGTGTCACGTGGCTCGGTGGAGAGGAGGAGGGCAACGAGGCGGGGCCTCTGGACTGCTCGAGGGGACGAGGGAGAGGCGACGACCGCGGTGGTGCTCGGCGGCACGCTGCGGTGCGCTCGGGCACGAAAGAGAGGGATCCAGGGAAGGGGGTGAGAGCGAGGGAGAGTGTGAGAGAGAGGCAGGGAGGTGCGTGTGCCATGTGGGGTCGTCCAGGGCGTCGACAGAAGCAGGAGGTGGCCGGGGCGTGTGCTTGCGCGCGGTGGCCACGCGCTCTCGTCCTTCTGGCTGGAGGAGGACGATGACTGGCAGATGGCTGCGTGGGCTGGGCCGCTAGCTGGGCCAGGTAAGTGTGCTGCCAGGTACAGTGCCCTCTCTCTCCGATTTTCTATTTAGTTTCTGTTTTTCTATTTTCTGTAATTATTTTTGCTTTAATAAAAATGCTAGAGCATTTTCACAAATCCTGAAAATATTTGTGGGCTCTGTTTGGAATATTTCCAAGAGCCCTCATTTACTTTCAAGATCATTTGGACATTTAAAATTATTTATAGTATTTAAATGCCCAAATGCAAATAAAGTATGATTTAATTCAGAGCCCAAATATGTCATGGAAAAATGTGCATCACCTCTGGTTACTGTTTATAGCATTTTCCATAAATGATGAACATTTTGAAAAGCCATTTGGATTTACTTAAAACAATTTAGGTGAACCTAGTGAATTCCTTTGATGCTAGGGGTTTAGGCAATCCCCATTTCAAGTTTTTGAGAAATTTAAACTTGATGCACACATGAAGGGCTAGCCTAGTGCATACCAGAACTAGGGATGTGACAACTCACCCCTACTAAACAAGAATCTCGTCCCGAGATTCAAGTCGTGAGGTTAGAAGACAGAGGGACACAAGCTAACACAATCTTCACGATCCAGGTTGTACCTCATAAGGTTGTTGATTCGTTGCATACGTTGATCTTGACATCCTCGCTTTGAGATCTTCATCCACGCGATGACGATGGAAAGAAGCTATACTAGGATTGATCTTCTCAAAGATCGAGCTATACAAGATGAACTCACGGAATGAGATGTTGAAACATCTCGAGTTGAGACACAAAACACATTGAGAGGAATGGAAGAACAAACGACGGGGTTTGATTTGGTGGGCAACAATTCCACGTTTAATTAGATGGTGAGGGGGTTTCAAGTAGCAAGGAGTTATGTTGCCCATAATACCATAACGAGGCACCTTAGGGAAAGGTGACTCGTAGAGCATTTCCCTTAAGTGGCAAAAGAATTAATTTTGATACAAAGATCACTAAAATTCTTTATACCAGCCTGAGGTAATCACAATCGATCGTTGGAAGGGGTTCGAAAGAATGGCATACTTCGACTAGGATGGATGATGTGGGCTACCTTGTTGAAGACAACGCAATGGATGATTTTTAGCTTATCATCGGAAATGGATGGGACCCATGGTAAGTCCACTTTTGAAGATGATCCTGAACAACAACTACTGAGGTGCAAGCTGGGAACAAAATGCAAATGTTGGGAATGGTTCAACCATCATATCTGCCTGAGATTCAAATCTGGTTGGTAACAGGATATTTCAGACAACATGTTTGAAAAGGAAAGGTTGCAACACAAATCGACACGATGATGTTGTGAGATTCTTGGGAGATGGACTATGGTAGTAAGCTCCAAAACATGAGCGGGTTCTGTTACAAACATGTGAACACGCTGTCCCAGACAAGCATGACCACATAGTAGTCTTATAATAAAACACTACCGAAGTTCAGGTCAGGAACGATCATCGAGGATATCGAAGTCTTTTCATAAGTCCGGATTAGCTCTTATGAAGGGACTCCTTCTCCTTGAGCAAATCAGTCAGTGGCTTGGTGTGCTAGGAACACATATGGAGTGGAGGCGGCTAACCTATCAAACCATAGAGCACTTCACACGTGCATGACTGACTTGGGATGGTACCATAGGAAACAAAACAATCTTCCTCGAACTCATGGCGGCAACTTGCACCAAATGCACGTGAATCAGAGAAAGTCACTTCTTTCACCAAAACATATACCTCATGAACGGGACACGAAGGCAATGCTTACAAAAGTTTCCAACACTAGCTCAATGTTCAACATGAATCATGGAGGAGACAAGATGCTGCTGTTGGGCTCAACAGCAACTCATCGGAATTTCCATATCATCAGACTTCCACCATTATGTGAACAATGTGTTAGTATTGGTCAGACCAAAAGATGTAATGGTGTATGCCCGAGGAATCAACCTCGAGTAAGACAACATTACGAACATCGTTGGTTCTGATTTGATTTGAGGATAGCCCACACTCAAATCAAAGTTTGGACAAGACAATAGATCCAACAACTGATCACGAGGACCAATCGATGAATATATCATCTTTCTTCAACACACACACACACAAAAGATATCCCTTGACACGAACTAAGTCAGAAAAGCTTTTATCTTCCAACTCTCCAAGTTGTTGTTTAGCTTAACCAACTAGCTCAGGGGTATCCAACACAGATTCTTGGAGAAGGGGTGGTTACAAGAAACCAACTTGATCACGATCTCAACATAGCGGTCAGGGAACGACCTAGTGATACTTTCGTGAAGATGTCTGGAAAATCACGAACCACTGAAATGGCTCTAAGCTCGAGAACAATCTTGCTTTTGAGGGCAAGATGATATGATCAAATAAGCGAGGGATTGGCACAATCCTAACTCATTGATCGAAGTGTGCACCATAAATATGGACTAGGTAGCACGATCAATCTTAGGATGATGATTCAATAACTAGCACGCTAAGAGTGGGAGTATTGTCCAGTAACTACAAAGCAACGAGGTTGCTAGGAGTATTGATTTCACACATCATGGTTCACTTGTCTGCATTCCGGTTAAAACAACACGGGACCGAGGAATGAATAATGATGGAGAGAGGTATCACTACGTCAAGAGTTCATAAGAGGCGGTGCAATTCTCATGACAGTCCTGGCATAAAGATGGTAACACTCCAAGGTAGAACAGAATAAAAGCTGGATTGGCATTTTGATCTGCGGAATACAACTGCTTTGACCCAATCCTAGATATGGATGAGGTACTGGAGTTTGTTTCTCCTAGTCATTCTGAAATAAAACGGCTCGACGGACCACAAGAATAATAGGCACCGATGAACGAATGCTCACATACTCTTGACTATCAATTGATAGATGAAGGTCGGAATATAACTGAAGGGGGACAACTCAAAGGAACATATAACTTTCTGAGTTGTGGATGCATAGATTAGTATGTCGAACGAGTTCAACATATTTCTTCCGGATAACCCATGCAGAAAGGTAGAGCTGGCAAAATCACAATTATGAATGGAGAACTCTTCAGGAGTACTCTAATGGTGATCTTTTGGTTCAAAGAACTTTTGCCTTAATGGTTCATGGTATTTGGAAGAAGGAAATACCACAGACCTCGAGGACTATCGCAAAGGTTACTAATATCCTAAAGGAACTAGCAACAATATGAACTCGAAGTGAACAGAGTGATTCTTGGGTCATGAACACAGGAGTAGAATACCTACTACTAAATGGCATAATGAGATGCTTTCAAGAATGATGGCCAGAATCATCACACTAGGGATACGAAAACATTGCTAAATTCTTGAGGCACCTAGGGTCATAGTACCAACTCCAACATACACGTCAAGGCAACAGAGTACCTCAACACACCGATTAGTGTGCTTAATCTGGCCCAAAAATACAACGGAAACATGGAGGAAAGATTTGCAAGTGCATCAGACTATTTTGAAACCTAGGATGACTCGGACAGCATAACGGCTATAAATGCTCAAAATGATTTGAGACATCCTGCAAAATGGTGGCATAACCACTCAACATCACAATATCAAGGTTCTGAGGCCAGCGATGAACATATGGAAGTAGTAGGAACTGAACTAAGGCTTGAACTCAACAATCCTAGGCAACTACGGTTTAGTAACACGTCATCCTGAGAGATAGAAGAGAAGCCTAGTTCTTAACCCCCATAGAAGAGAGGATGACTCAGATCAGAAGGACATAAGGTAAAGGAGTAAAAAGAGCCTTAAGTTCCCTTCCACAATCAATTCCCTTATATAACTAAAGCATTTCTAGACACGACTTCGACCAGTTTGGCTTGGTAATCCTACAGGCAGTCAGGCTCTGATACCAAAGCTGTCAGGACCCGATTCCAAGTCACATCGATCTAGCCGGTAACACCTCATATCACTTTGCGGCCTCACACACGGTATTCCCACGGGTGTCACCTTACCATGGCCCGGGACCGTTTGCGCCTGGCTCACGTATATGATAGTGTCGCTAGCATCCATATGATAAAGAACCCGTGTCGACATGGCTAGTCGTGAACCCAAAGTGGTACCAACCTTTGGGGACAGGCATACATGAATCACATCGAGCATGTCGGTCAGCAGCGTGTGAATCTGAGCTATAGCACTGGGCTAACAGAACTCTGGGAACCCGGGCTGTAGCAGGCTAGGTAGGACTCCGGATGTCACCGCGTGACATTTCCCCGAAGGGACAGACACAGGAACAAAGTGAAACACATGCCGGCCAGTCAAGTGTCCTCAGCAGTAGTGCTGGGCTAGCAGGACTCCGGTGAACCGGGCTGTAGCGGACTACTATGGCTCATGGACGCACAAGACTACATTTCCCCATAAGAGAGGCTACCAAGGATAAACAACTAGGTTGTCGGATCCCACACATACCAAGCATTTCAATCATACACACAATATGCTCGACATGTGTAAATACAACATGGCATCACAACATAACTCTACGACCCAAGGATTTATTCATTAGGCTTCGAGGAGCGAGATATTACAAACATGGGTCTCATGACCCAACATACAGAGCATACAAGCAACAAGCACATGCGAAAGCTTAACTTGTCTGAGTACAGACAACTACAAATGAAGAAGGCTGAGAAGCCTGACTATCTACCAGATCCTGCCGAGGGCACAAGATCGTAGCTGAGGTATCAAGCTAAACATCGAAGTCCACACGGAACTACTAGCGAGACTGAAGTCTCTCTACAAAATCATAAATTAAGCAAACGTGAGTACAAATGTACCCAACAAGACTTACATCAGAACTAGCTGCATATGCATCGGTATCAACAAAGGGGGTGGTGGAATTTAACTACAGCAAGCCAGCTTTGACTCAGTGGCTAACCTGAACTACGACTGCAAGCAACTATTTTGAGGTGGCGCACACGAGTCCACAAATTCACCATACCAATACACCACTACGGATCCGCTCCCGTCTCCCTGCGAGAACGCCATCCATAGCACTCACGCTTATCTTGCGAGTTTTAGAGTATCCACTTTCACTTGTCTATGAACTATGCAAGGGGTCCAAGTTTCCATATCCGAGGAATCCGGCTATTCGAATAGATAATGATAACCCTGCAGGGGTGTACTTCTTCACACACGCTCTCGCCACTTACCACCATGTACACATCGTGTATCTCAGCATCCTTCAAGCGGAAGCCTGGCGAGGGAGTCGGCCATGACCTGACTAACCAACAAGTCTCTAGTCCAGGTTTATCGCCTATTCGGGTTCCATCCGCAAGGAGATCTGGCCGGGGTGTCGCTCACGGCCCCAAACGATGTGAGCAGGGTTCCTAAGCCCACCATTCGGGTGCCACTTGGTACACCGTGCCACTGTGCCTAGTCTGTCCCAAGCCCACCTGTACCGGGTGCCACTTGGTAGACTACTAACACAACCTACAAACACCAGAAACTAGTTGCAACTCCTGGACAAAGATCAGGTTGATTAATAAGTCGAGAGGGGCACTTAAGCATTCCAATGCGTGGTAGTAGCTGTTCATGGATCACAAACACAGAACTCAGTTCCTAAGGACGGCTGCAATGAGACAACCCACCATGTACTCCTACATGGCCTCTCACCTCTACCTTTACCAAATCGTGTTCACACACTTAGCTCTCAACAGTAGGACATGTTCAACACCATTCCAATTCATTCTCGATGAATTAGACCCGACTCAATTCTAAGCAGTAGCAGGCATGACAAATAGGCATGAATGAGTAGGCACATCAGGGCTCAAACAATTCCTACTCATGCTAGTGGGTTTCATCTATTTACTGTGGCAATGACAGGTCATGCAGAGGAAAGGGGTTCAGCTACCGCAGCATGTAACAGTTGAAAATGGTGTTGTCCTAATGCAGTAAAATAGAGCAGGAGCGAGAGAGTGGAATTGTATCGGAATGAACAAGGGGGTTTTGCTTGCCTGGCACTTCTGAAGATAGTATAGTTCTTCATCGGTGTCATTGAATTCATCGCTGGATCAACATCTACTGAGGGGGGACAAACACCGGCAACTGAGAAAGAACTCAATCAACACATGACGATATGCAACAATATGATGCATGCTATAACATGGCAATATGAATGTGTTTTGGGCTAATGCAAGCTAGAACATATTGAAATGAGTCCATTTGAACCAAAGATTCAAATGCAAACCCATTTTATGAAGTCATATTAGTGCATTAACTTGTTTCACCTAAACAACAAGGCTAAATTGTTCTAACATGCATGAAACTAGTACAGATGGAAAGATTGGATTTTTCTTATCATTTTTCATATATAATTTGTTTGATTTGGAGTTACGGTTGAATTATTATGAATTTTTGAAGTTCTGGATATTATCTGCAATTTTCTGAATTATTTTGAATCCAGAAAATCAATACCGCGTCAGCATGACACCATGCTGACGTCATCAGGTCAATGGCACCAGCCCAGGTCAAACCTGACCTGTGGGTTCGACTGGTCAGTGTCCCGACGTCATTTGTGTCGCTGACAGGTGGGCCCGGTCAACTGCCACGTCAGCCAGTCAACCATGACGCGTGGGTCCGCTGGTTTTGTTAACTAATCTAAACTAAAACTAAATAGCGGTTTAATTAGGGGTGATTAGTGGGGTGATTAGCTCCTAACTAAGTGGCCACGTCGGCCCACCGGAGTTTGGCCGGCGGCGACCACGGGCCACGGCGGAGGCACGTCGGAGTTGCTCGGGCTCGCACTACAGGCGACGGTTTGCAGCGGGGTTTGGCTCTACGGTGAGCCGGCGTTCGCGCGCATCTACTAGGGCAGGCGGGAGGGGCTGGGACGGCCCAAGCTTGCCAGAATCAAGCTTGCGACGGTCGGACGGATTTCGGGTTTGCATGGGGTTGCAGCTATGGTGCAGGGCAGGCCTAACTGGCGGGTGATTCGAGCTCCTGGAGACTCCCTGAGTGTGTTGACGTGCTTGGAGGCGAGCTTGCGCGGCTATAGCCACAGTGGCGGCATGGCCGGCGGCGAGGAGCTATCGGCTCCGGTGAAACTAGGGCTACGCGGCGCAAAAGAGGCGGGGAAGAGAGGGGTTCGGGGCGGGAGCTCACATGGATTCCAATGGAGGCCTCAGCAGGCTCGGGGAGGCACCGTGGACGACGGATGGGCGCCGGCGATCTCGGTTGGCCGAGGTAGAAGACAACCGCGGTGACGACATTCGGGGGCGTCCGGTGCCGCATGGCTCGGCGGAGAGGACGAGGGGGACAAGGTGGGGCCTCTGGACTGCTCGAGGGGACGAGGGAGAGGCGATGACCGTGGTGGTGCTCGGCGGCGCGCTGCGGTGCGCTCGGGCATGAAAGAGAGGGATCCAGGGAAGGGGGTGAGAGCGAAGGAGAGTGAGAGAGAGAGAGGCAGGGAGGTGCATGGCGCCATCTGGGGTCATCCAGGGCGTCGGCAGAAGCAGGAGGTGGCCGGGGCGTGTGCTTGCGAGCGGTGGCCACACGCTCTCGTCCTTCTGGCTGGAGGAGGACGATGACTGGCGGATGGCTGCGTGGGCTGGGCCGCTAGCTGGGCTAGGTAAGTGTGCTGCCAGGTACTGTGCCCTCTCTCTCCGATTTTCTATTTAGTTTCTGTTTTTCTATTTTATGTAGTTATTTTTGCTTTAATAAAAATGCTAGAGCATTTTCACAAATCCTGAAAATATTTGTGGGCTCTGTTTGGAATATTTACAACAGCCCTCATTTACTTTGAAGATCATTTGGACATTTAAAATTATTTATAGTATTTAAATGCCCAAACGCAAATAAAGTATGATTTAATTCAGAGCCCAAATATGTCATGGAAAAATGTGCATCTCCTTTGGTTACTATTTATAGCATTTTCCATAAATGATGAACATTTTTGAAAGCCATTTGGATTTACTGAAAATAATTTAGGTGAACCTAGTGAATTCCTTTGATGCTAGGGGTTTAGGCAATCCCCATTTCAAGTTTTTGAGAAATTTAAACTTGATGCACACATGAAGGGCTAGCTTAGTGCATACCAGAACTAGGGATGTGACACATGCATAGGAATAAAACATAGTGAGATTATGTAAGGAGTGCATGCACAAATCTAGAGTGATGGTAGCAAACTGTGGATAGACCCAAAACAAATGATAGCAGGAAGATAATAGCTTTAGTTAAAAAATACAGATAATGGCTCCTTTAAAGTTTGTTTGCACCCAACATGAAACTCATAGTAGACACCCGAGATTAACCAGATAGTAGACAGATAGTACTAATTGCTACCCCAATATGTACCCCACAACCATTTAAAAAAAATCAAGTTTTAGCATAAGTTTGGACCTGAGTCGGAGTCTAATAGGTGAACACGACGATAAAGTAGCATGTCATCATATTAAGCAATGCATAACGTAAGCAGACATAGAAGAGTGCGACCTCTCTTGCGGACCCGTGTAGTCCTCAAGGTCATCTGCTCAGTTGATGATGGTAATGTAGTTGTCGTGGTTGCCGGCGGCGGGGAAGAAGATCTGAGGTGGTGAAAGACAGTCTGGAGAGCGGATCCCTGCTGTGGTGAACCCTTCCGTCGTTGGAGCAACTGAGCTGGGGTGGAACACAGCACCACAGGAGCAGGACAAACCACACAAGGTTTTCTTTGACACATATCTGTAACAGAAGTAATTGTGTAAGGGCTTCTTTGAATTTGAGGATTCTAACAATGCAGGGATATGAAATAGATATGAATAGGATAGGAATGCACGTGCAAAATAGAGAATTTAAAAACACAGGATTTCTGCCAATCTGGGTGTTTGGTTCACAAGAATTGGAAGATCACATGATGCAAAGAAGCATGGTGAGATTAAGTCAAACCACAAGAAATGTACAACGTCTTTAGCGAAGCCATGTCGATCTCAGCGTGATTGGGTTGGCCGGTGAGGATGCTCCGGCTGACTTGGCTGTCGGAGGAGGGGAAGAAGATCTTAGGCGTCTGGAGATGGAGCCCGAGGTACTGCTCCGCTGTGATGGAGGGTTTCGTCGTTGGAGCAGCTTCGGTGAGTTGTACAACGCCGAGGATGAAGCAGGACAAGAGAGACAACGTTAACCTGAGTGGAATTCTAATAGCATATCTAATAAATGAAGTAAAATACATAACCACAAAGTGCTAGATGTATACATCAGCCGCTCATCTCTGAACTTAACTGTCGAAACTGAATTTAACTGTCGAAACTGAACTTAACTGTCGAAACTGAATTTTGCTGTCGAAACTGAATTTTACTGTCGAAACTGAACGCACTAGAGGTGAGGCTACACGTTAGTCGACTAAATTTTTCATCTCTGGTCAGTCGATTTTGCAGCCGTTGGATACGAAATCAAGAGCCTGTAGTTCAACTTTAACCTCCACCCCCCTGAGCCGCCAGCCAGCACCGGCCAAACAGCTGCCCCCGCCGCCCGCGGCCAGCGGTGCGCCGCCCCGCCCGCCCCGAAAACACTCCCCACCGCCGGTCCGCCGCCGCCTTGGCCATCCATGGAGGCCCCCGTGTCGAGCTTTTTCTCCAGCGATCCCCACGCCACCGCCCCACCACCGCCGGCGACCACCGCCCCCACCCTGAACCCTAAGATAGATAGTGGGGTACCTCTCCGACGAGCCCCCCTCCCCGCTGCGGCTGGTTCTTCCTTAACTCTGGCGAGCCCCCCACCCCCTGAAAATCGACGGACCCAAAAGTCGATTAAGCCGACTAGAGTGTTACTAAATCGGAGCAGCATCGCAAGCAAGAGCAAGAGCAAGAGAAGCAGCGCGAGCAAGAGCAGACTAGGCAGGGGACCGAGAGCAAGAGCAGAGCAGCTGCGCGAGCGAGAGCTAAAGCAGCAGCAGCTCCTACTAATGTGGACGTCACCGCCGAGGGAGTGACGCCATGGAGGAAGTGGCCGGCGACGCCGCCGTGGATGGAGCCGCGCCGTGTCGGCTCGGGACCGAGCACCGACAGCACCGTGAGATCGAATCAAGAAGAAAATGCGGCGATTAGTGTACAACCTCTTTGGTGGCGCCGATTAGGCCGCAGCTTCATCCGAGGAAACGGTGATGATGATGCTCTTCCGGTGGTGCAGGTGAAGACGACGGTGTGGGAATGGAGGTGGCGCGAAAGACGAGGGGAACATCGGGGTAGCTCCTTGGAGGTGGAGGACGGGGTGGCTGAACCGGCGGGACGACTAGATCGACGATGGATCCTCATCCGGTACGATGGATGAGGGACGTCGAGGTGTTGTTGTGGGCGTCTTTGTCAGGGAAGAGGCTCCGGCTGGGTGGCGGACGGAGGAGGGTGTGGGGCTTCGCGGGTTTTGCCGGCCTCGGTGTACGAATGGGTGGGCGGATGGGATGGGAGTGGGGGAACCATGGCTTCGGGACGCGCTTGTCCGAAATGTGGGGTAAGTGCCGAAAGTATCCCCACCGATTTGAGGTGGTTCTTTTGGTTCAGGAGTATCACAGGCATTTCGCGTGTCGGGATTTCACAGGAGGTGGGAGTTTTCGCGCGCGTTGTAATTTTGGAATATCAAGGCGCGGGTTGAGATGGAGGGAGTTGTCGGAGCACAATGAGACAAAGATTTATCTTAAATATTTCGGGGTAACAAGGCGCGGGTTGAAGAGGCGAGAGTTTCGTAGCACGATAGACAGAGATGCTAGCTTGAAATTTCGGCATAACAAGGCGCGGCTTGAAATTTTGGGAGAACAAGCTTAACGTGTACCTAAAAGAAAAAAAGACAATTTAGACTAGTATGATATACTACGTAGAATGTGTTTAACACGCACAACACACACACAGACACCATTTAGACTAGTAAGGTACACGTGCATTGCATGCATGAGATTTGGCAACCAAATTATGAATAAATAACACATTATAGCATGTAATCTTTGAGTCATATATGCATGATGTAGATGTTCGTTTAATTCTTATAGTTCATTTCATTGAAAATCATCTAGTTTTTATAAGAAAGCTAATCCATTTTAAGATTCATGGAATTATGCGTTGTAAGGCATAAAGTAAAAACAAATCATGTAGAAAAGCATTTGGGCAATTCTGATACGGAAGATTCTAGAACAAATAAGAAGTGCTTGTGTTTTGTGGTTTGTGCATTATGCTTAAGTTCAACCATAGAGTCTTCTAGATTGTACATGTGGCAAAATCTGGTGGAATCTAGATGATATCCAACGGCCAGTGGTGCTCAAATTTTCCAGTTCTGCACCATCGGATTGGCCTCATCCAACGACCATCTTTCGAAGTTAAAGTTATCCGCACACTATATAAAAAATATAAAATATAATATATATATAGGGGTATAGATAGAGATATGTGATGTGAAAGCCACCCATCATCTCCAATTAGAATAGTGTGTCCATGCATGGATGCAATGTGGCCAAACGATGTCTGCCATCAGTCTGACCTTGTTCAATGTGTATACATTACAACATGCTCGTTTCCAAACCACACCATGCAAATCTCTGTTATATTCATGCACGCATGGGTTTCAAACATCATGATCTCTTATTTGAATTCAACTTTACATTGATTATGACCTCACCTAGTCTTTTACACCCACACATTGGTCTTCTCTTTATAATTGTACCACTAACTTTCTCTCGTGCATGCATGCACACACACTACCAGTCGGCATTATCCATCGCACACATGCAATCTTTTTCTTCAGGTCGGTCTCCCATGAAGGCACACACACACACATCCCCTCTCCATCATATCGGGCATTCTTTATCTCTCACATGCATGTGCAATGATCGATGTTCCTCTATGTGTGTGTGTATATAGCTAGGTCTTTCATAGTTTTCCACATAAACCGATCAATCTATATATCTAGTGAGGTCTCACCCTCTTTCTCATGTCCACATTGATCAATCTATACCTCTCTATATAGGATTACATATATAGCTAATACACCCACATTAATTATATATCCAACGCCCCCTCTCATCATACATGCCTTCCGCTTCATCTCTCAGATGCGCGCACAATGGCGAAGACAGGGGGCAGCAAGGGCCCTGCCCCCCTAAAATCACTATATATCAAGGCTAATATGAATGTGATCATTAGACTATTGCTGGTAAAAATGGTTTAAGTTGATGAATTGGACCTCCTCGTAAAGGATTAGCAATGCTTGCCCCCCTAGCTTATGGGACATTTTTCATGGCTCCGCCATTGCGTGCAATAGCGCACGTTCTCGCCCCCTCTCTCTAAATATCGATCTCGCAGTTGTGCACTCCTTCATAGTCTCCCTCCACTCGGCCCCTCGCACCATCTTCTAGCCCCCACCTGATTTTGCCACATGTACAATCTAGCAGACTCCATGGTTGAACTTAAGCATAATGCACAAATCTCAAAACAACAGTGATTCTCCTTTGTTCTAGAATCTTCCGTATCATAACTGCCCAAACTTTTTTTCTAGTTGAATTGCCATTATTTTTTTACTTTATGCTTTACAACGCACAATTCCATGAATCATAAAATAGATGAAGGGCTTCTTTGATTCAAAGGATTCTCGAAGGAATTTTGGAGGATTCTAATCCTTAGGAATTTTCCCTATCTTGGTTGTTTGATTCGTAGGATTGTAAACCATAGGAATTTTTCCATATGATTCATTTCCACTAGATTTTATAGGAAACATCCCATCCACTCTAACCTCTTTGAAAGAATTCCGCGTTTTTTCTATTCACAATCAAACACTCGTACCATCTTGTAGGATTCAAGACGACATTCCACTCTAATCCCATGTTCTTCCTATTCCCGCGTTTTGGAAATCCTACGAATCAAAGAGGCCCTAGGTTTTTTATAAAAACTAATTGATTTTGAATGAGATGAACTATAATAATCAAATGAAGGTCTACATCAGGAATATATGACTCAGAGCTTACATGCTACAGTGTGGTATTTATTCATAATTTGGTTGCAAAATCTGACGCGTGCAATGGACGTGTACCTTACTAGTACTTCGATTATGTGCAAAACACAATGGCACGCTACACAGTGTCTGTCTTACAGTTCATGAAGCCACGTGGCACATGTGGAGGCGTTGTCGCGACATCCTTGTGTGGATTGATCACAGTGACATGCTGCTGGTTCCAGAAGAATGTACTTGTCCTCCCTGAGCCGCACTGGCGGTAAATGCACGAAGCGAAGATGTGCACGCACGCCATGCACGCACTCATTCCCTCGCACGCACATGCGGGTACACGGGCGGACACAATTTTGTACCAAGATCCACCCCATGTGATAATTTGACGCGTATAAATTCCTTCACTTCATTGATGGTCAATTAATATAGCGCATGCAAATTGAGTGGACGTGAGGGCGGAAGAAAGACATGTGCGTAGTACTGCACCCATGCGAGTAGTTAAATCATGGGTTGCTAGTAGTACTTCCATTGGTCTCCTTCGTATTTTGTGCCAATTTTTGACAGTAACATAATATTTACGCATCTGAGCAGTGTAGTCTACTTGAAATTTATGTTCCACTAAACTCACAAGGAGCCGTTTCGGGCCTCGAAACCAAAAACCATCAATTAATCTTTACCTTGTTCCCATCACATTCGAAAGTACTAGTGCTACAATTAAGTGCAAGCCTGCTCACACCTACTAGTATGTACCAAACCTGAACGTGTTCCCACTATGCAGGTTTTAGTACTAGTGCTAGTACTTAGGTTATAAAAAGGGGAACTACCTAACCGAAAATTACTCTACCTTCCTCCTCATAAGTCCTCCTCCTTCATCCGTCCTTGCCATGGCCGGTGTGTAGAGCTCTAGGTCGAGAACTACTCGTAACAAGGGAGCGGCAACCAAGGCTGCGGAAAAAAGAGAGGGCTCACCGCCATGCAGAGACCTCGAAAGATCTCTCACGGGCAGGTGATGGCTCCCAGGAGCGCCCTAGACGCGGAGGTGAACATGCGGCGCTGGAGTCGTTATCCCTCGACGGCATGCCCGATCAGCTCAATAAGCACCTCAATAAGCAGAAGGAGTTCATCCACGGCTTGGTGGAGCTGCTGAAGGAGAGCCTCAACGACATGCCCACTGAGCTCAATGAGCAGGGGGAAGTTGACCGCCGGCTTGGTGATGCTGCTGAAGAAGAGCATTGCCGCAGAGAAGAAGGCGACAGGCGAAATCCTGCAACTTCACGAGGACAAGGCGAAGCTCTGCCACGAGCTCGACCTGCTGAAGGAGGAGAACGCCGGCTGGAAGAAGCTGCATGAGAATAGTAGTTCCTCGATGAAGATGTTGTAGGCCCTCGTCATGGAATGGAAGGAGGAGTTGGCGAAGCTCCGCATTGATCACCCTGTTGCTGTCAAGGTACGTAATGCGGCCGTGGAACAGATGATGAAGGCTTGCGTCGAGAAATCCCGCATCATGGACACAATGATGAAGATGGCAGAGGAGACACGCAAGGAGATGTAGGTCGTGGAGGCGATGAAGAAGCAGTTACGACTCCGCGGCCAGCAACCCTTCATGTAGTGAGAGCAGCGCCCCAGACTTGTGTGTGCGTCTTCCTTCTTTTTTTGGGGTGATAATCCTCCTTCTTCTTTTGCTCCTGTGTTTCTTATTTTGCTTCGGGTGTTTGTCTGCATGTGTCACCTTCTCTATGAGGCATGAATAGAACAATGCTAAAAATGAGATGACTAGCAAATTAGATCATTCTTTATCGCCAATAGAACAATGCCTCTTGCTAGTAATATATAATAAGAGTAGAGAGTAGAGGATATGGCACTGGGCTGCCGTGTTTCGTGCTCCTTCGTCGTACTCCAGTGGAAAATTTGAGTATACCGCACGGTTCTTTGCTCCTCCTCAGGTCGTTGGCACATTCATACGAGCAGTCAAATCACAAGGCCCCGCCTTCCAGCAGTAATGAGCCGTCAAATCACAAAGGCCCTCGCCTCTCGTGAAAAGGACCAAGCTAGACTACCCCGCCCTCTAGCCTTTTAAAAAATGTATACATTTGTACAGTAGTAGTATCGATGGATTGCGCCATGGAGAAAAACTAACAAGATGTAATAAAAGAAAAAAGGTGGTACATATAGAGAGCACTCGTCGCCAAATTATGCATATACTATATGAAACTACCCACTATGAAGGTACTAGTAACATAGACTAGTAACTAGTCTATGCTACTCTCCACTATGACCAGCCAAAGTCGACGCGCGGATAGCAACGAGGGCCTGGTTGTGTCTATACTTGGACAACTCACCTAACTGCATGCGCACCAGGCAGATGAAGCTCGGGTCATGTTGGTGCCGTGTGCGGCCCGCACATTAACCAAAACCTCGCGCCTCCATCTTAGCCTCCGTGTTTTAAACTTCTCAATCTCAAGGCCAAGGAGCAACGTGAAACCTATGATAGAGCCAATCGGATGGTTGAGAACACTAAAATTCGTAGCTACAGATGTGTGTGTGAGAGAGGACAAGTGCGTGCGCGCACCTCTTCTCAGAGTACAACCGTATGTGGGTGGCATCGACCTAGGGAGCAGTGACGGTGCGTGCGAGAATTCCCGAGAGATAGGTGTAATGCGTCTGAAAAAAGACTAGTCTATAGCTCGCCACGAGGCTATTCCTATCGAAGGCCAAGCGTAAGATATGTATCCGACGGTGCCAGTTTTTGCACGTACACAGTAGTAGAAAAAGAACTAGTACCATGGCATATGCTACACCACGACCGAGAAAACATGCTGACGTTACGCCATTCGGGAATAGTGCCGCACTTCAAAACTAGAACCGTCAATAAATTTTGAGCGCATCTCATCACATTCCAAATTACTACTACTACCATGCTATATTTAATTGCAAACCTGTTCACACCGATCACAACCTAAACGGTTTCCCAATTAGGAGCGTATTAGTCGTACTCGGTTATAAATACTACTATGCTAAGATGACTGCACATTCCTCCTCAACTCCTCATCCACAAAAAACAATCAAGTCAATCAAGCCATAGCCAACGTGAGTTCTGGGTCGAGAGATTTCCACCAGGGAGAGGTGAGCATGGAAGAGGAAGCACGAGAGATGTCCCGCCTCGCCGCGAAAGCAGCTGACATCTCCAGCCACACAGCAGTAGCCGCACAAAGGCCCCGCCGCGCCGCCGAAGCAGCACGGAGGTCCCGCCGCATCGTCAATGTAGCAGACTGGTCCGGCCACGCCGCGGAAGCAACAGAGATGCCCCGCCGCGCCGCCGAAGCAGCTGGGAGGTCCCGCTGCGCCGCGGCGGCCTGGGAAAATTTCTTGCAGGCAGGCGAGGACTCTTACAGGCGCATGCATGCGATAGTCCATAGCCAGATGGATCAAATCTCCGACTGGGCGATGATGTAGGACGAGGCTACTGATGTCATCCGGAAACTAGGGGAGGGCAATGCGAAGCTCCGGGGCGAGCGTGACCTGCTGAGGGCGAAGATCGCTGGAAGGGCGAAGAACGAGGAGGAGACCGCTGCCTTGTTGCAGAGGACGGGCGTCATCATCAAGAAACTTATGGACGAGAATGCCATGCTCCGCATCGAGTGAAACAGGCTTGTGGAGGAATCCATGGATGCTGCCAAGCAGCGTATTAAGGACATGAAACTGATGAAAGAGATCATCGCCCGCCGCGAGAACTAGTCTTCGCAACCTGTAGCACATAAAGAAAGTAGAGATCAGCGAGCCAAATCGTTGTATGCGTCTTCCTTCTTCTTTCGCCTTTGTGTATTTCGTGCATAGCCGCATGTGGCTTTTTTGATTATCTTCCTAATTATGTAATACAATTATTATCCACTCTCGTCATCGTTATATATATTCATCAGTCTTGCTATAAGTCGTAGTAGATGCTATATAGGTCCGTCGGATCTTACATCAAGATCCGTGCAAAATTTTCTTTTTTCTCTCTTAAATCTCAGTCGAGTGAGACATTGCCACGCCATTAAACAGAGGCTCGGGCGCCATTAATGGAGACCTTGGGAGAGAGGTGGACGGCAGATGGAGGTCAAAGGGCTCGCATGCCTCCCGTACTCAAATAGCTACCCTGCACGATGCCTCCTAGCTAATAAAAAAGGGGACGCATGGTGGCACGTAAATGGTAAATAGAACGCCCACGGTTTCAATAATACTTGTGTTTCCGATTGTAACGTGACATCTCTTGTTCCAAAATGACTTTGTTGATTGTTAATGTGTGCGCCTTCGCAAATCAGACATCAAAATTACCACATCATGTTGGTGCCATGTCATGACACCAAGCCAAGTTTCATGATTTTCATGCGTGTTTCGGATTTACAGGAATTAAAAAACCAAGTTTCTCAATGTTTCCAGCTGAGCCATGACGCCATGATGTTTGAATTTCATTCCCATTTCTGGCATGGGACCTAGAAATTTACTCGAGGACACACATGTGATTTTTCAACAAGCTTTGGTGCACTATAGCATGTGCTTGTATTTAAAATTTGAATTATGCACACAAAGGAGACACGTTCCCTCTCAGAACCACGAGCCTTCTTGAGAGAAGCTCCGGTTTGCAAGAAACTTATACCAAAACTTGTTCCTATTCTGCAATTTTTTTACCACAGCATGGTAGTACCATGACATGAAACCATGCCAAGTTTCATGATTTTCAGGCGTGTTTTGGATTTGCAAGAATTTTAAAACCAAGCTTCTCAATGTTCTTGGCCGAACCACGATGCCCGGATGTTTGAATTTCATTCCCATTTCTTGCATCTGACCTAGAAATTCACCCGAGGACACACATGTGATTTTTCAGTCAACTTTGGTGCACGGGAGCATGTGCTTGTAGTTATAATTTGAATTATGCACATTAAATGACCAGAAACTCAATTATTGTATAAAAAGGCCAAACGAACCCGGAATAATTCCAAAATTTAACAGGGCACTCATATAGTTCTATGTTGCCTCTGTAAAGAAAATCTGGGGGGAGGCAACGTATTTTAGAAATGCCATTAGACATTGTTATTTTCATGTCAAACCCGTTGACCATGTTACATGACAAAAATAAGCCGATTCTCACAATGATAAGTTAATGGTCTCCAGCATAACACACCCCTCAAATAAAACTAAGCACCCTGGAATTCTTTGACAAAACCAAGCACCCTGAAATTCTTTGACAACTAAACTGTTGGCTATATGATGTTGGCCATATATATTGTACGTATATAATGTGAAGAAACGAGTGGTAGTACTATACCAACTAAAAGATGAAATGTATGAAATATAACGAGAAGAAACATAACATAGTTCTGCTGGGGGCTCAGCACAACACACCCCTCAAATAAAACTAAGCACACCTAAAATTAAACTAAGCAACTAATCCGGTAGACACTACATTAGAACCACCATGAGCAACGACACTGCCACCTTACTCGGACTCCTCATCCACGTCCTCGACTTCGTCCTTGTCCCTCTTCCTCTTGGGCGATACGTCTTTGCTTGAACCGCACACTTGGCTCTTGCTCTTCATCCAACCCTTGTAGATATTGAAACAAAGGTAACAATCCATTGCAGCGTAGTGGATGTGGTCTATATCTATTACAATCCACTACCATGCACGATGAAGCATGTGCGGAGGTTTCTTTAGTTCACCGTACGAAGGATGAACCATGGCTCCTGGTAGGGTCAGCATTGAAGGCTGATCAAAGGAGGGCACCAGCCCTTTCTTCTGGAGGTCGAAGGGGTCGCCTACAACAAGGTCTATCCGACCTAGGATTTCCTTGTCATTCCTAAAGTCTACAGTAACAAATTTGACTCGGCCGCCCTTGAGGAACTTCTTAAGTTCCTCGCACTCAACGTCGGCATGGCATATGTGGTAGACCAGGCATAAGTCATGCACGCAAACCTGGCTCACAGTGGGCTTCTTCTTCTTTGCCTCCTTTAGATTCTTCTCGCTTCCCAGGACTGTGGTGTACTCAACATCTAGCCCAGCGACCCACTCATCATTTGAGTTTTTGAACATGCGTTTGAAGCCAGCAAGGCATTCTTTCACTGTTGCGGAAGAACAGGTGTAGATGATGTCGAACTCATCGCCGGTGATGGTTCTAACCTTGTACTCACTGCCGATCATGGATATTTGGGACGCCATGGATTTGGGAGGAGGGTTAGGATTAGTGAAACTACGGTAATGTGAAAGGACGAGACGACTAGGAGCGGTTTATCGATTGTAAAAATGTCGAGTGGGGGAGCGCGTGCGAATGGCAGGGTAGTGGCTTGCCTGGTGGATTAATGGATTCATGCACAGTACTATGGGGGCCCAATTAGATGTCATGTCTACTAGACGCCCAATTAAATGGCTTTTGATGTCATGTCAAGCGTCAGGAAAATTACAGGTGATACAAAGCTTTCCATTCTCCCATGATACGGACTTCTGAGAGCAGTTGGATCTGAGATCGAACGGTTGCATGGCGTGATTCTAGACCTATGGGTGAATATCCTATCCTGGAGGGTTATTCTGCAAATTTTCAGCAACTTAGCATGCGACCGTTCGATCTCAGATCCAAGGGCTGCCAGCAGCCCGTATCATGGTCGCGCCTACCACGACTGCCGCCTCGCTCACGCGGCCACGCCCTTGGAGATTTAACATGGTGCGTTAGGCTATCTGATGTTGGCATGTCATACATAGTCATCACTTAGTCACTCATACAACAAGGTTAGCTATAAGGTTGGCTATAAGAGTATTTTTTGTTTACTTCTCTCTATCTCTTTCTTCGTAGTATTTATTGCATTTGCCAAGGAGTGAGCTCTTCCAATGAAATGGTGCTTAGATGAGGTGCTATGGGCATTAAATGGCTTAGCAACTCAAGTCCCCAATGCATAGGTGCTTAGTTTTTTGTTGCTAAGTTTGCTTCATCTAGGTACACGCGGTTGTCACCGTTTCTCCTTGGGGTCACCAAACTAGTCTGTATCTTCTTAATTAACTTGCCACATCAGACTTTATGCCTATGTGGCAGGCTTAGCACCTGTAGGATCAAGTACAATAGTGGGATATAAGCCCGCTTTACATGGCATTTTTGCATATCTGGGGGAAAGAGGCAAGGAAAAAGTGGAGGAGTGGGCTCTCAAGCAAGAGCCAGCCTGTACATGGTGGAACATCGGGAGAGGCACCTGTGTGGAGGTGGTCAGGAATCGGGAGACTCAAGCCGGTCGTAGCCCCGCAGTTAAAATGATAATGGCAAGCCAAATCACTGGGCCCCACCTGTCTAGAAGTAACTCAGTGTCAAATCACATAGCCCTACGTTTGCAGCAGCCTACTCCCTCATCTTCTCGTGTCTCTGTCGAACTGACTAGGCGGAACTACCCCGCCTACCGTGCGGGAAAAGCCCTGCCCTCGACTTTTAAATACTCCCTCCGTTCCTAAATATTTGTCTTTCTAGACATTTCAAATGGACTACCACACATGGATGTATGTAGACATATTTTAGAGTGTAGATTCACTCATTTTGCTCCGTATGTAGTCACTTGTTAAAATATCTAGAAATACAAATATTTAGGAATGGAGGGAGTAGTACAGTATACTAATTTTGTATCCATGGATTGCGCCATGGAGCAAAGCCTCAAGAAAACGGCGGTACACATGTATGGAGTATACAACACGTCCGCCGCGTTCGCATCGCACCCCAGACGGTCGGTCGGTCTGGCATGCCGCTCTCTGAATGGAACGCGCGTCATATTGCGTTTAAACACACATGTGGGACCGCAATTGAGAACCAACCATAGGCACACTCAAGTCGGGTGAGTTAATAGAAGTACATACGTTGGTACCTGGACGATCCCTGCAAGACACGGAAGAACAGTTCGTCCATGCATGTGACCAGACTCCAGCAGAAATGCCTAGATTGGCTATTGTCTACATATCGTGCAGGCTGTGTTGTACGGGGCTGTAGTTCTGGTGAGAAATCTAAAAAAAGGTTTCTTGTCATCTCGCAAAATTTGGTGTCATGTGCTTCGGATCACTACGAGGGTTGAACAACGACAACTGAGTTGGGCTAGTCATTGGGGGCACATGCACGAAGACTACTCGGCTGCCATCTAGGTCAAGCCGGCTATGTTAATTAGGACATCTATCGATGGACCCCTTTTCTACGAGTTTATCTTTAATTTGAGCTTTGATCCTCGTCTAGTTTGTCCATCGGGATTCATCTTGTCTCCTTTGGCAGTGAGGTTATGATTTCTTGTCATGTGGCATTTTTTCATGTTATATGTTATAATCCGGTGCTTCAGAACAAAATGACGACAACTGCGCCTCCGGGGCACGTGCATGAAGACTTCTCGACAGTCATTGCCGAGGTCAAGCCGGCTCCGGCCGCTAGACAAAAGAAAACGAGTACTCCGCTATATAGGTAGGAGCCTCCACGCTTGCTTGCTAGTGTTTCTCTCTTCACACTGTCTCGTCCTCTCCAGATCTAAATACGACAGCGGTGGCCACACAATCTCTCTCTACTCACCGCTGGTCACAGATCCAGCCGGATCCTCTCCGCCGGGGAAGGTGAGAAGGTGCAACGTTCACGCGGTCATCCTCGGCGATGGCTCTTACCCACTGTCGGCGCGTCCCGATCAGCGTGCCTTGCTGTTCTCTCCCAATCATCACTGGCAAGGGAGGGCCTCCCACCCCTTCTTCCTCGCTGCTGTAGTGTGGGAAGATCCGGCCTCCCGCCGCCCACCTAGCGACATCCCGGTGACCCTCAGGTATAACTTCCTTCGAAACCGGCCTTGCTCTACTTCCCGATCTCCTGACATCGTTGCATTTGTATCTTTTACTATTTCTCAGGCCCCCTCATGTAGATAGGACTGACCGGCTGTTCGTAAACCACCTAATTTTTTACTGTTAAGAGGTAAAACTAGTTCATGCACCCGAATCTAGTAGTACTTGGTTAAAACAAGGAAGAAAGGGGGGGGGGG
The DNA here is from genome assembly GCF_003073215.2 of Triticum urartu. NCBI lineage: Eukaryota > Viridiplantae > Streptophyta > Magnoliopsida > Poales > Poaceae > Triticum > Triticum urartu. The sequence goes on along the minus strand of NC_053025.1, from coordinate 266,892,016 downwards.
TGGGGGAAGATTTGTTACCTGAATCTAGGACTTGGTCGAAAGAGGAAATAATGGGGGCGGAAAGTAGCAGAGACTGGCTATCCAACTGGTCTCTAGGTCTAATAGGGAAATAAAGGGAATGTAGTACAAACTCAATATAAACCCATCTATTAGTTGAAAAAGGAAAGAAAGTGGGGACTGGGGGACAAGCCAACAGAGTAAGTCCAACACTAGATTTGCTAGCCTCACACAGTATAAGGTGGCTATATACCGAACAAAAATGGGACCAACCCAGATATCCTCTTCTGATGTTTGTTGCCCCGAGCTGCTCTTATGTAATGCCACTGGTAAAATGTAGCATTCGCACTGTTATAAGTAAGGACACGTTAAACCAATGTTGTTTTCAATGTAATGCCTCCAGTAAGATGAATCAATGGCACTTTTTTCATGTCCTGCTAAATTTCCCATTAAGATAAGTTGCTTCTTTTTGTTAGAGATGCAACTGTACTGGTCCGCCTACTCTCCAGGAGCTTCATGACCAACCTTGATGTTGCTCAATTTTATTGCAAATAATGAAGAAGAAGCTCTGTGGGTTTCATTTTCTGATGGAAATGGAACCGGGGCTGGAGCCCTTTTCTTAAAAGAAGAAGAAGAAGAAGCTGCTAGCTCATGGGACATTGCTTCATTTTAGGTGAACTGCACCAAAAGGTCCCATGAATTGAATCATCCATGTTGGTGACTGGTGTCATCCCTTCTACGATGGCGTTGACTGCAGATATGGTTCCCATCACGAGGTATGTTCCTTTTTGGTCTGACCATTTGCCAAAGATCCTGCATGTTGATCCTGCTCTTGTGCTACTGTTTTGGCCCTGCCATGACAAAGCAGTAATGTTATTATTTTGCACCTAAATCTAGTGGCACTATTAATTTGAGGCAATGTTTTGGCACCGCTAGTGCCACTGTTTTTTTAATGTATCGAAACAGGGGGTTCCCTCCGATTTCATTAAAGAAACCCAACCATAGAGAACCATTATCCGACAACATCTGAGTGTAAAGGGGCAGTTATGCAACTACTACTAGAACGAACTGAGTACTAGCAAGAGACAAGTTCGCCACATAAGCTAGGCAGGTAGGGGGATGCAGCACCAGCTCGACCAAGTTTGGATTACAACCCAAATGCTACCACAGAAACATCAGGGGGGAAGATAAGGACTAAAAGAGCCAGCTTCAGCATCCCAGTCTAAGCACCCCTGGCCATCATCCTTGCGGTGCACGGTACACCTCGTTTGCCACATACTCGACCCTAGTGTCGCTGATAAAATGAAGTAATAATACAGTTAAAATAGAGCGAGTGTCCTCTCTATCATTTCATTTCCAATGTAGATAAAGTAAGTGCTTGTCTTTGTTAATGTATGTTTCATCAACTAGTCCCATTGTTAATGTTTAAGTGTTTCTGCAAACTGGGGTGCTTAATTTTAGTTGATCTGCACAAAAATAGAGATTTGAATGTCTCAAGGCCCCTCCTTGTACTACCACTGTACACTGATGTTCATCACTGATAGAAGGTGTATCGGGGAGACTTGGGTCTCTCCAGTATGTTGTAATATTTTCTTTTGTTTATTAGTGTATGTTTCATCAACTAGTGCCACTATAATCTAATCACACCTTTTCATTATCTGTGCAAACAGGGTTATTCAGTTGCATTTTGGTGGAACTGCACAAATGTACGGATGGAACCGACATATATGTAGAGTGCGAGGTGCCAAGTAAAAATTACCAACACCAACCCTGCTCCATCTAAGCATCGGCATCCACCACCATTAGTGGGATGTGTGGCGCTCACTATGGATGGATCTTTCTCGGAAGCAAATCCTCTAACCAAATACTAGTAGCTTAGACTTAAAAAAAATACTAATTGCTTATATTCGCAGTTTTCTAGGGGTGTACTCTTTTATGAAAGAAGCACCAATCTATTTTTCTTTATTTGTACACAGTGTCACAACTTTGACCCAAAGGTCCAGACCTATTTTAGGGTGATTGGCGTAGTACTCGGAGACTGATTGTAAGCATGATTTTTATTCGTTGTCACACTGATTGTAAGCACGAGCAGATGGAAGATTAGGCTAGTGCGAAGCTTACCTTAAACCCTACGGTTGAAATGAGGCGAGCGTCGAGGGAACCGTGGAGAACGGCTGGGAAGCGATGTCGCACCATCCAGTCTCCTCTTGTGGTGGGAGAACGAATACTCCTGTGGCTCTGGCTGGCTCTACACCCTCATGAATGGCACACCGTACTCAATCGATTCGTTATCCTCTGGGTGCTCGACCTTCGACCTGTACGACCACCACCTCCGCCTGACTTTCGCCTCGGGAGTACATCACCGCCCTCATCGTTGTCGTCTCGCTCTTTCACATACATTGCCACATGGCCCTCACCGTCCTCAAAATCTCCCACTCATTGTCAAACCAAGAAAGGATCCCCTTCAACCTGGCTAACTTTGCCTGGTCGTCACCGACGATCTGCCTGATTCGCTGCTGCATCCCCTCCATAGATGTCCTTCTGAGTGGTTCGGTACTAGCTTTGGAAGATGGGAGGAGAGACAGTGGTCTTGTAATAGAGAAGAGGGAGAGGCGAGACGGTGGTTTTGGAATGGAGATGATGGAGTGGAGAGGTTCCCCTGCCTTTCGGTCACCGACAGGTGATTCTCAGAGAAGAAACTGCAAGTTTCAGTTTCAAATAAGAAACTCCAAGTTCAGTTTCAGATAAGAAACTGCAACTTTCAGAGGCAGAGCATTTATATTAACACTGCCTTTTCAAATAGTGTTAACATCATGCTGGAAGTTTTATTCATGGTCGAAACTGGAACTACCAGCCAGTTAACATCATGCTGATCAACATTCATGCATAGCACATCTTCATATGATGCATAGTAAAAAAGATATGCTATTTTCAAGATGCCCACAAAATGTTGAGTGTGCGAAAAACAAAGAAAACGAGGGACGAAGTTTTGGTAAGTGTTGGACGTGGTGTGCATAGATGACAATTGGGATCCACATGTCAATAAAGGCAGAGGCAAAAATTTTGGAGATATTTTCTCTGCACAGGTGGAATCGAACCCGGGCAGAACAACCGTCGGGTAGTGTCACTGGGCCACTAGGCTAGTTTAGTTGTTTCGTTACTAATAAGGCACTTCCTCAGGTGGTCGGATCTTCTCCCGCGCCTTTGTGCACTCGCCGCGACGCCGCTGTCTGCCATTGTGAACATGCTGAACAAACAAGAGGAATCTGGAGAGGACTGTATATGGAGAGGCGGACAGTCGGGACCCACCAGGTCTATGGCCGTACGCAAGCAAGTGCCTCATCAAAAAAATACTTCCTCCTAATGCTATACTAACGTTGGGGCCCATGGGTTTGTCAACATAGTTACATTTTTAGGTTCTTCAACATAGTTACTATAGGAGATAAATTCATAACGAAGCCGGGGAGCTGGCAGGTATCATTTACTATCACTGGGGTGGCAAGTATCAGCTGGGTTTTGGGCTTCCCCGTCTAGGCTTTCTTTTTCAACATGCACAGCCCACGACCTCAGATGGGAGGTCCATAGGCCTGTTTGTATTTTCTTGAGGGCTGTCATGTATCGACCAGCCTATGGACCTCCCATCCGAGGTTTCATTTTTCCTGAAACATTGGCAACCCAATTTATGTATTTTTTTGAAGAAAACGCAGAGGTCTGTTCTATTTTTCTATATAAGAATAGGAACGCCTGGTCCAACTTATGTTTCCCTTCTAACTATATATATAAAAATTATTTTATATGTATTATATATTAGTGTTATTGTCATCATATATTTAACATATACTTACATAGGTAAGAAAACAATATCCCACATCTTATTAACTTATAAAAATAATTTCTTAACAATAAAATCCTAGATTTTTTTGGCAACGAAAATCCTGGTGATTGTGTACAAAAGCTTGGTAAGATTTAAGGACCAATGTAATAATAAATCACTTATTATTAAAAAATATATATGGAACAAAATACTCAGCCCCTGTTTATTTTTTGATAACATTGCTGCACCCACCCCAACATTATAATTAGAATAAGCCCAGCAAAATCGTGTATTTCGAGAAAGTGCAAATGGCCTGTAATTTTTCAAGAAAAACATAAATGGGCCGCATGGATGCTACATTATTTGTTCACCCAGCCTAGCTAATGGACTGTATTTCAAAAAAAAGAGATCAAATGGACTGTAAATTCTACCCCGCAAAAAAGACTCTAAATTCTGAAGAATGGGTAGAATACGTGCCACATTTTTGGAGGCTGAAATGTGGGCCAATAGGTCGAAGCCAATGCAAGTCATTGTCAACTTAGTCAACAAATGATTCTGACGTCGTTAGCTGTTGGATTTACATCCAACGACCGGCACCATCTTCAATCTCTCATCTTCTTCCTCGAACGCCGCCGGGACCACCTGCTCCCGCCTCCACCCCTCCACACCTCCTGTTCATCTCCACCGACTACCGAACCACACCGCACCAGAACCAGTTAACCCTCGTACACCTCTCGTCTGCGACTCTACTCCCGCGTCTTCCCATCTCGGGCTCGTTGCTGTCCGGGGCCTCGCCGTCATCCACCACCTTGGATGCGCTCGGCGTGGAGTGGTCAGCATGGTCAACGAGCGACACCTTCGGAAGTAGACTGTGCGTGGAGAGGATGACAGCTGGTTCCATGGCCGCACGCAAGGAAATGCCTCCTTATTATGCACAAAATAGTGATTCCTCCACCTGACAGCTGGGACCCACCAGAAGGGCCTCTGTATTTCATGAAAAACGTTCCCACCGCTGACAGGTCGGACCCACCAGCTATATCTTCGCACACAAGGAAGTGCCTCCTTATTACGCACAAAAAACTGAATACCCCCTGCTAGCTGGGACCCACAATAGTGGGAGGCTAACTTGTGGGCCAACTAAGTTGACGGGGATGGAGGGCTTTGTAAACTTAGTCAATATGAACGATTCTAGCTCTAGTGGCCATACGATGTCCATCCAACGGCCGTAGTGCTTCTTCCACCTCTGGTCTTCTTGCTCCAGCCGCCCAAAGCAGCGCCGGTCGTGCCTCGTGCTCCTGCCTCCCATGGCCGGCTGCGATGCCGTAGATGCCTCACCGCCCCCTACTACTCCCATCATTGTCGAGGCCATTCCTCTACTCACCCACACCCCCTGTTATTCTGCGGCGACGGCAGCCTCACACCGCAGCGAACTAGCGAACCCTCATACTCTACGCGTGGGCATCCACTGCCGCGTCTTCCCCGGCTCCGCGTCGTCCCCTTCCTAGGCCTCGGCGTCATCCACCGCCCTGGTGCTCTCGGCACGGCGTGGTCAACATGGTCAAGGAATGACTTCCATCAGAAGAGTAATGTACGTGGAGAGGCTGACAGCTAGGTCCACGGCAGCCGCAAGGAAGTGCCTCCTTATTACGCAGAAATAATTATTCCTCCACCTGACAGCAGGGACCCACTGAACGGGCCACCGTATTTGGCAAAAAAGACGTTCCCCCTAGATGCTGGGACCCACCGAACGGGCCACCATACTTCACAAAAAAATGTTCCCCTCGCTGTCAGCTCGGACCCACCGGAAGTGCCTCCTTATTACGCACAAAAAAATGAATACCGCCACAGCTAGTTGGGACCCACCTTGGTGGGTGGCTGACTTGTGGGCCTACTAAGTTGACGGGGACGGAGTGCTTTGTCAACTTAGTCAATATGAACGATTCTAGCTCCAGTGACCGTACGATGTCCATCCAACAGCCGTAGTGCTTCTTCAACCTCTGGTCTTCTTACTCCAGCCGCCCAAAGTAGCGCCGGTCGTGCCGCATGCTCTTGCCTCCCGTGGCCGGCTGTGCTGCCGCGGAGGCCTCACCGCCCCTACTATTCCCACCGCTGGCCAGGCCCTATGGCGACGGCAACCTCACACCGCAGCCGAACCAGTGAACCCTCGTACTCCTCTCCGCGCGGGCTTCCACTGCCGCGTCTTCCCCGGCTCCGCGTCGTCCCCTTCCTAGGCCTTGCCGTCGTCCGCCGCCCTGGTGCTCTCGGCGCGGCGTGGTCAACATGGTCAAGGAACGGCTTCCATCGGATGTGGACTGGATATGGAGAGGCTGACAGCTGGGTCCACGGCCGTAGCAAGGAAGTGCCTCCTTATTACGCGCAAAATAATTATTCCTCCACCTGATAGAAGGGACCCATCGGACATGCAACTGTATTTCATGAAAAAGACGTTTCCCCCTGACTGCTGGGACCCACCAGCTACATCTTCGCACGCAAGGAAGTGCATCTGGGAAAAAAAAGCGATTCGCCCCCCTGATTGCTGGGTCCCACCAACTACATCTTCGCATGCAAGGAAGTGCCTGACAATCGGGACCCACGTGGTCGAAGCGTGTGTAGCGTTGTCATTCTGGTCGCGAATGTGTACGTACATACTGGTCGATGTAGAGGCGCGTACGTGTCGTAGTAGAGGCGCGCACGTAGCATGTACACGTACATACATCGGCCAGTGTGCAAGAAAGAAAATATGACCATGAATGTACATACGAGCAGGGTCTCGAACGCCTACTCGCGCATACGTGTGGCCAGGGCTCGTGTACATGGCTGGGTCGGAACGAAGAAACTGCGTCGTCGTTGTGTTCATGGGGAGCCAACCGGCTGGGTCGGAATGGAATGCATCGTCGTGTTCATCGGGAGGGCTTGGATGGAACAGCCGATGGAAACAAGGCCTGGCGTACTGTAGAACGGAGGAAACGACCTTGTGTTCGACCGGCCATGGTCGAAATGGGATCCTGTTCATCGCGAGGGGTCTGGCGTACCGCAAAACGGAGGAAATGGACCTCCTACGGTCGAAACGGGGGTCCTGTTGATCGGGAGGGGTGTGGCGTACCCTAAAACGGAGGAAACGGACTTGTGTTGGAGCGCCACGGTCGAAACGGGGGTCCTATTCATCCGGAGGTGTGTGGCGTACCGCAAAACGGGACTCCCCGGGATACTGTTCATCTCCACCATCGAGCCCCTCCAGCCTCCATGGGCTACTGTTCATCCACCGTCAACCTCCTCCAGCCTCCACCTGCAACTGTTCATCCACGGGCTCCTATTCATCCAGCCTCCACCGCGCGCTACTCCACCGGCTACTCTTCAACCAGCCCTCTCCACGGGCTCCTGTTCAACCACCCCTCCATGGGCTACTATTCATCCAGCCCTCCACCGTCTACTGTTCATCCAGCCCTCCACGGGGTGGTCCTGTTCAGCCAGCCCTCCACGGAGTCCTGTTCATCCAGCCCCAACCGACTCGATCGATCGGGGTCCTGTTCATCCAGAGGCAACACCACGGGGTCCTGTTCATCCACCCCCACCGGGAACTGTTCATCCAAACCCCCAGCAACACTCACTGTTCATCCAGAGGCAGCATCGATTGGCTTCAGTTAGCAGCAGTAGCGAAGGAATAGCTCGATCAGGTTCAGTTAACAGCCATCGATCGATTGCTCGGGTTCAGTAAGGCATAGCCTGCAGTGCAATCGCTCGGGTTCAGTTAGAGCCCAACGCCTCACTCGGGTTCAGTTAGAGCCCAACGCCTCACACCCACGCGCGTGCGTGTACGAGAGAAACGCGCATCGCTCGGCCCCGACCACTCGCCGTAACAGGGAACACCCCGATATTTTCCTCGCCCTCGCTTCTACCATGGTTTTTTCCATCATGGACGGCCCAAAGAATGTCATGCAAATGCGTCTACGGCCCGCCCAGGACGAAAAGCCCATTTTCTGTCATGATTTTTTGTCATAGAAGTAGGACCCCACCACATCTATGATGATACCATGTTTTGTCACAATTATTGTCACAGAAGTGTCATAAGTATGATAATTTTTTTTCGTTTGGCCCAAAATGTCACGGATGTGTCTTTTTTTGTAGTGCATGCGTTCCTTCCCGCCTTTCTTGGGGACGACGACCAGGTTCCCCAGCCATTCCGGGTACCGCACCTCCCGAATGACACCAGGTTCTTGTAGTTTGCGGGTTTCTTGGACGATGAAAGACTGCTTCTCCATGGATTGTCACCGCGCGTTTTGCTTCACGGGGCACATGTTGGGGCACACCCTCAGGTGGTGCTTGATTATCCCCCTCGGAATCTCGACCAGATCCTTGGGTTCCCAGGTGAAAACCTCCTTGTTTGTGTGCAAGAAGTTGACCAGCGCCCTTTCCTGGTCTAGAGGAAGGTTGGCGCCTATGGTGAAGGTGGTGCCGGATGCCCCATCTTCGTCAACCAACACCTGCTTCATCTCGCAATGATCTTGAGAGAACAACTACTTCTTCTTTGCCGGCGCAGCTCCTGGGCCTCTGGGGTCCCTTCCACGGCCGGGCGTGCTGCCGCTGCGGCCCTGAAGGCGAGCTTGAGGGTCGTCATGGCTTCCTTGGTGTCACCAGCCATAGTGAGGATGCGGTTGCTCCCTGACATCTTCATGAGGTTTTAGGCGGGGTGAGTTGCCGCCAGGAACTTGGCCAGGGCTAGTTACCCGAGGATGGCGTTGTACGGGAGGCCAATGCGGGCAATGTCGAAGTCGATGAGCTCGGTGCGGTAGTTTTCGCGGGTGCCGAAGGTGGCGGGGAGGCGGATCTGCCCTAGGGGGCAGGTGGAGCCGTCAACGACTCCAGAGAAGGGCTCAGTGGGGTGGAGCCGGCCATGCGGCACATGAAGCAAGCCGAAAGCTTCCACATAGAGTACATTGAGGCCAGCCCCGCCGTCGATGAGGGTCTTGGTGACCGCCACGTTGTAGATGGTGGGGCTGCAGAGCATTGGGAGCGCTCTGATGCCCGCGGTGGTCACGGGTGATCTCTTGAGTCGAATGTGAGGTCAGCCTTGGGTGCCGCCCGTCCCGGAGGGGCTCCCTGATGCACGTGGGCGGCGCTCACCTGATGGAAGAACTACTTGGCATGGCAGTCCGAGGGCAGCGACTGCGAGCCACCGAGGAGAGCTGCAACGGCGTGGGGTGCTGGTGCCGCGAAGCGTGCGACGAAGAGGCCGTGCAGCTCCTCCCAGGAGGCCATAGAAGATCACGGTAGGCTGAGCATCCAGGCACGTGGTGCGCCCGCGAGGGCCATGGGAAAGCAGTTGGCCATGACCTCGTCATCGCCACTGGCCTCCCAAACGGCTCCCCCGTACGCCTGAAGGAAGGCCGCCGGGTCCGTCGCGCCGTCATAGTGGGGCGGCATCTCTGGCCTGAACTTGGGTGGCACTACACCCGCCGGAGGGCGGGGGCGAAGGCTCGGAGGCCCCGGGCTCCTCCGAGGGCACGCCTTGGCCCGGTCGATGGAGAAACGTCCGCCGTGAGAGTCGAACAACAGAGCGTCGCGGATGGAGTGGCGGATCTCCGACGCACCCCTACCCGGCGCACCAAATGTCGGATTCAGCATTCCGCAGGTCTTGAGAGGTTCAAACACTAGGGTGTGTGCAAAGAACTCGTCCTGCCCAACCTACCTGCTTACCGATCCCACGGCCTAACTCAACGAACCCAACGGACAAGAGAAGCAGCAGTTTACCCAGGTTCGGGCCACCTTGCGGTGTAAAACCCTACTCCTGCTTTATGGTGGATTGGCCGCGAGGGGCTGAGGATGAACTAGTACAATGGAGAACAACCTCAGGAGGACAGGTGTTCTTGCGCTCGATGAGCTGGTTAGCATGAGGATGATCTGAATGACCCGTCCCCTCTATGGTGGTGGCTAAGTCCTATTTATAGTGGCCTTGGTCCTCTTCCGAAATAAAGGCAGGAAGGGATCCCTCAACGGCCAAATTTGAAGGGAGACAACTAGTACATGCTATCCTGACAAAAGTAGTCTTCGCCTGCAAAAGCTCCCGGTCGTGACGTCGCGCTGGGCTCCACGGTGACCTTCGTCTTGCCGTCCTGGCAGTCTTGGTCTTGTTGCACTGAAATGGAAACCTTTGCTTGACGCCTCGGGACTCCGCGCCTGCGCTTGCCTCCTTAGCACCAAAGAGGAAATGGGCACACTGCGCCCACTGGCACCCGCCTGACCTTGGTCGTCATGGCTCACATCATATGAACCTTGCAAGTTGCACCTTGCATTGATATCTCCGCTCCTCGGGAGCTAGCCTAGTGAGACTGCCCCCTAGGGAGGTCTTGGTGGTGTCCGCCTCGCGAGGCTTGGCCCCTCGCGAGGGTCTTGAGTTGTTGTTGCTAAAGCTGGGTCGTACCAGGCCATTGACAGAGCCATGCCATGGGCCACAGGTAGGCAAGTCTGGGTACCCCCGTTCCCAGAATGCTGACAGGCTCAAAATTCTTTCGTGACGCCCTGAATTTCTATCAGCTTCACCCTCAAGACATCGGACCCAATTCAGTTTCCAATATCAGCATTTTCAAGTCTTTCGTGAAGTATACCTTCAAGAGGAGCCCAGTATTGACCTCTTCAGAGAGTATTACTATTTGAACTGCCAACAGAGATGATAGATGGGCCTAGCCTTGAACTTGGTGGAATTTCTATCCAGAGGCGAAGAGACACCGTCTTTCCTTCAGCTGTGCTCCATAGTCACCCCAAAGACTGGAACCAGACTTGGTTTTATTGCCAAGACACTTCTCCGGCAGGTGAAAAATCCTCTACCGGGTTTCCGTATCCACCGGCTTAACCCCAGGCACCCACTTCTAGATCGGATCAGCTCTGCCGAATGAGCCAAGTAGGGACCCACTTTTACTAAGATAAGGGCCTTGATGGCAAACGACTTGACCGGTATTGACCTGGTCCGATGTTAGGTTAGCTCGAGAACATGCCTTTAAGCCACTGCCCCGGCTTAATTTGCACATACATAGGCGATGTGAACGACCCCTTGCGGTATAACTCGACATCTCTTGAAGAGAAGGACCTCAACAAAATGACCAAGTCATTAATTGGAGAAATTCTAGAAAACCGCAGCAAAACAGGGCTGAGCCCCTTCTATGTTCTTAACCCGGATCTAGCTATAAGTATTTGAAGCCCCTTTTACTTTATTCATTATTCTCATATGTTGCACTTGCCTTATTATTCTAGTCTCTGCAGGCCGACTCTCCTTTTTGGAATAAGAAGCTTCAAGATAAACCAGCTAAAAAGGCCAGGGGAAAGACCAAGGCTCCCAAGAGACCCGCCAAGAAGAAAATATACACAACATAGCTATTTGCACAGAATGATGATGAGTCAGAGGTAGAACTTGATTCTCTTGGTTCCTTTTTTATACATATTATTGACGCTGACCCCTCTCAGGATGACGTAGAGACCAGCCAAGCAGACACTGAAGAGGTAACTATTATTTCCTCCAACTCAGAGCCTTTGCCAATACAGAGAGTTCGGCAAGTGACCTGGAAAGTAAGGTATTCCCACCCTTTATCTTACTTGGATCCAAACTTTATTTTGAAGAAACAACATCATGAAGCTTGGCGTACAACCCAGAACAGCGGAGGGGGAGACCTTCATGCCAGCTTACCCAATACGCCAGCCCCTCACAAACGCCGAGCAAAGGTGCCTCAGAACTCAAACTTCTCTTTTCCAAAGGCGGGTCTTATCCGACAACCACTTAATCCTTCCGACTCAAATTATCGGGGAACCTCTAATTATTCCTCCGACGACTTTACTGGGACTCAGATTCCTCTCTTCAAAGTCGCTCCTGGGTGAGAACATTTAACCTCTTTGTTTTTAACACTTTATGATGAGGAGCATCCTATGGTCATCCCTATGGACCTACCATCGTCTCACCAAGTGCCAAGAGGGCCTATGACACGAGCTAGAGCTCTCGAGAATGAGGTGGCTTCTTTCCTTAGTGATATTCCATATGATCCGCTCGAGACATGGCTACTACCTAAGTCCAGAATATTGTGCATGATTAGGTACCAAGAAGGCCCTCCCGAAGATGGACGTGAGGACGGACAAGTCCCTAAGTTCACGGATGAAGAGAAACGACGGAAGGATCCAAAGAGGTCTCCAGGACCCGGACATCCGGCCCCACGCCCCGGAGATCCGGCCCCTGGAGCATCCACCACGACAGCCGCCAAGTACCTACAGGCCCCGGACGTCCGGCCTTAGCCCGGAAATCCGGCGCACTCCATCCCAAATGCATCGAGTCCGACCCCTCCAGCCCAGACATCTGGCCCCTTGGGAAGGCCCAGACATCCGGCCCGATGCCCGGACGTCCGACCCCATCTGTCTACGTATAGTAAAGGGCCGAGGCCCATGTACTCCTTCGCCCACCTAGACTATATATACTCCTACCCCTCCCTCTTTCTAGGGTTAGCAAAGTAGTAGCTCATTGAGAAGCTTTGATCTCCACTTGATCCCCTTCTCCTTAGGAGTTCACGGCATCTACGGAGAAGATTCCCAAAGTGGATTCAAGACCCCTAACGGGAAGACCTCGAGACCTCCTCACGGAGAAGAACATGTTACCTATGTATCGTCCTTTGTTGGATTCGGATCTTGCATCTCTTTGTGTTTCGAGGATCTAGCATATGTGTAACCGAATCTTGTTGGTTTGAGTGATTCTCTCGTGTTTTCTCTCATGATTTCAACTCATGTTCCTCGTGTTCATCGCGGGATCCACTCCTTTAGTCAAGATCAGCCACCTAGGGTTCTACCCTACATCATCTTGGTATCAGAGCCAGCTTGCTCATGATCATCTTGGTATCTTGAGCTACGTTGATCATGATTTCGGAGCCTCCCCTCTTCGTTTTCTAGCCTTGTTTTGTTGATTTTGTCCCAAATTTGAAAATTCCCCACAAAAATAGCCCCCAATTTTTTTTTGTGACTTGTTGGTGTGATGATGTTTTGTTGGATTTGATCCGCGGATTTCGTGTGTAGAAGGTAGATCTAGCTTCTCCTAACTTTTTTCCCAATTCCGTCCACAAAATCTCTTGAATTTTGCCCTAGAATTTCGAATTCCCCACGAGTTCATCAAGTTCATCCACAGATCCCGAGCCCGGATGTCCGGCCACCCCAGACATTCGGCCATCAAGCCCGGACATCCGGCCCCTGACAGCATCACTTTCATCCACCGCCCCATTTCCCGCCTAACTTTCGGCAAATTTTGCTCCGGTGCCCATGTACACTTCCGCATACCACCATTACTTCCGCATACCACCACCGCTTTCCGCAACCATGCAACCACCATCGCTTACCCGCTATCAACTCCGACAATTTTGACACGTTTGCTCTGAGAATTTGAGTTGCGGTTTCCGTCTCCTAACGCGTTTCGGCTACTTAGGGAAGGTTCGACATCAACATCACTGCCGCTCATCTTCACCATGGACTCGCCATCGACAACGACCACTTCACCGTCATCCATCCTTGCTTACAAACGAGTAACCCTCGACGGTAATATCGACGACATCTTGGTCTACTCCTTGCCATTACATTGCTAACAACCATAGCCCAATTTTGCGTATCTTACCTATCGAGACTAGCCTTTCAGTATTACTCGCAACGTCACTTGTGCACATTAGCGGTCATACTTCCCATTTCATACTTACCATATCATCTTGGTACATATCTTCGTATCATCTTTTGTGTCACAAAGTTGTCATCGCATACACAATTGCTATCTTGGTTCGTGAAGTTTTACATGAGAAAGAGCTCAAAAGAGAAAGAGCCAAACAAGCTTTTAAGCAAAAGGGAAAGATAAGCAAAGAGATTTTAAGAAAGAACCATAGCATCATACTACATTAAGATTATCATACTCGATCATCTTGGATCATATCATCGGAATATCATACATATAGCATACTTGGGATAGAAGTCGTTGCATTTTTGCTTAGTAGGCTGTGCACAAGCTTCGTATCCGCCTATTGTGCAATCGTGCTAGCGTCTCTCTAGTGTTTTGCAACAAGAGCATTTTCATGGATTCCACATTTTGGCTCATACCTTGGTTGCACGACCCCATTTATCTTTCCGTGTGTGTGTTTCCATGTACCATATCTTGCTATTGGTCTACTTGTTGCATTTGCAAATTTGTGAATCTTTTCCAACATTATTGAAGCTCACTAACAATTGCATCAAATTTTGTGCCACCATCCTAACCAAGCTCCACCAAAGGCTTTTATTTGTGTAGGTGTGACAACCGACAAGAATTGGTACCAATTGTGCTATTTCCTTGTTACACATTTGAGTGATCATTGATCCATCTTCAACATCGGTCAAGGTACATTTGGTATAAGTTCTTCTCTTTCTCCCACCCACATATAGGCTTGGAATGATGGATAGGCCAAGTACTTCTACCAACCCACTCTTCATCGAGCAAGACGATGACATGTCTTCCTACGTCACCAAGATCCACCTCTTTGGTGCACAACGAGCTTTGCATCAAGAACAACAAGCAATGAGCGACCGCATCAACAACCTCACCACCGACTTACAAATCTCCGAGCAATGTACAAGAGACTACTTGTACAACAAGCTTGATGAACAAAAACAAGAGAGCAATGCAAGAATGGACGAGATTCATGCCTTGTTGGTCAACTGCTCTTCTACCTCTTCATCCTACTCAAGGCGGAGCCGCTCAAGTCGACACTTCGACGACACCATCTCTGGCTCTAGTACTCCGACATCGAACACTCTTCGATGAGCCGCGCGTCAAGACCGTCAAGCAAATCGTAATCCCCTACACGACACCGATCATGAAGAGCAACTTCGAGTAAAAGAGTATCAACATCGTCAAAACCAAGCTACATTTGCGCAGGCACAAGAACGACAACGTCTACACCAACAAGAGGATGAACGAGCATGCCGACACCAAGACGAACAAGATGTCGAGGCACAACGTCAACAACAACAACGGCGAGAAGCTCAAGCAATTAAGGCGCAACATGCACTCCACGACACAAGTCGCGCCGTTGCCGCACACAACCGCCATAGGCGCGAACAAGAAGAAGCACTTCGCGATGAAGTTCAAGAGAGGATTTATCAATCACGAGTGCATCATCAAGTTCCTCAAGCTCCTCCAAAATCTTGACAAGCTCCTCCACAAGCTCGGCAAGAACCTCAAGTTCAACAAGAACAAGAAGACAATGGAAATCCTCCACGACAAGAGCAACATGAGGTTGACAATCCTCCACGACAAGGGCGTCACGATCCCCGACCCGAACACAATGAAGGGCAACGGTACGGCAAGCTAAAGTTCACCATGCCCAAGTTTTCCGGAAGCAATGATCCCGAAGAGTACCTTTCATGGGCATTGAAGGTTGAAAAAATCTTCCACTTGCACAACTATGAGGAAGAGATGAAGATCGTTATGGCATCCCTTGAGTTCGAAGATTACGTCCTCATTTGGTGGGAACAAGTCATTGAGCACTGAGAGGCAAGAGGTGAACCACCAATCACAACATGGGTGCAAATGAAGGATGTCATGAGAGCACATTTCGTGCCAACCTACTACAACTGCGATCTCTTCAAGAAACTCCAACTCCTAAAGCAAGGAAGAAAGAGCGTTGAAGAGTACTACAAGGAAATGGAGATTTCCATGATACGAGCCAATGTCACGGAAGATCATGAGAAACTATGGCATGTTTCTTGAATGGACTCAATCATCCCATCAAGAAGATTGCTGACTTCCAACCTTACTCCAACCTCATCGAGCTAGTGCATCAAGCTACCAAGGCAGAACACAAGTGCAAGATGACTTCAAGTATGCGAAATACTCTTCCAAGAGCTACGGCTTCTCCAACAACCAAGCTTCAATGACTCCAACACCGTCTACCTCAACCAAGCCATCTACAAGCATCGGCGACAAGTCAAGTTACAAGAAAACTTCGACAACCTCAAGTTGCCCCTACTACTAGCAACTTTAAGCCAAGAGCTTCATCAGCATCTACCCCAACCGGTGAGACCATCAAGACAAGTTCATTCAAGTGCTTCACATGCGGCGGCCGAGGCCACAAGTCTTTCGAGTGTACCAACAAATGCACCATGATCTTCAATGACAATGGTACATATGACTCCATGAGTGAAGGAGAAATGGAAGCCCTTGAGCAAGTGGCCATGCATCGACAAGTGAACAAAGATGAAGATAATCAAGTCTTTTGAGACGAAGATTCAAGCCCTGCTCTTGTTGTCTCCAAGGTCTTGACTCTTCAACATCAACAGGATGAAGACCAAAGATGCATATCTTCCACACCAAGGCCGACATCAATGGAAGGTCCGTAAAGGTCATCGTCGATGGAGATAGTTGTCTTAACTTGGCAAGTGAAGAACTATGCTCCAAGCTTCAATTGGTCAATATGAAGCACCCACACCCCTACAAGGTTCAATGGCTAAGCGACTCCGGTACTATCCAAGTCGAGCATATGGTACAAGTTTCCTTCAAGATCAGAGCTTACGAAGACACTTTGGAGTGTGATGTCGTTCCGATGCCCGTTTGTCACCTCCTTCTTGGAAGACCATGGCAATTTGACCGAGGCATCATCCACAACGGGCATACAAACCACTATAGCTTCAAGATGAAAGGAAAGGAGTACGTACTATGACGTATGTCTCCAAGCCAAGTGATCGCTGACAAGAAAGCCACCCATCATGGAGAGAATAGTGAGAGAGCGAACCACCAAAAAGAGAGTGAGCGCCAGAAGCCCAAATTGAGTGACTCCACGATGAGAGACGAGAAAAATCTAGTCCTATTTGCCACCAAAAGTGAGATGAGAGAAGTGTGTGAGAACCCATCAAGTGTCATGCACTATGTACTTTTGTGCAAGGACGAGGCACCAAAAGCTAACACCTCTCACGATCTACCTTTGGTATTATCTTCTCTATTGCAGGAATTCCAAGATGTTTTCCCCGACGAACTACCTCCAGGCCTACCTCCACTATGAGGCATCAAACACCGAATCGACCTCATCCCCGGAGCACCCCTTCCTAACAAGGCTCCCTACCGCGTCAACCCCGAGGAAACTAAGGAGATCCAACGGCGAGTACAACAAGTCATCGACAATACCCATGTTCGAGAAAGTTCGAGCCCTTGTGGCGTCCTGGTAATCATTTTTCCCAAGAAAGATGGTACATATCGCATGTGTTCCGATTGTCGTCCTATCAATGCTATTACCGTGCGTTATCGTTACCCCATTCCACACTTAGATGATATACCAGATGAACTTAGCGGAGCCACCATTTTCTCTAAAATTGATCTTAAAAGTGGCTACTATCAAATACGCATCCAAGAAGGTGATGAATGGAAAACCGCATTTAAGACCAAATTTGGCTTATATGAATGGCTTGTTATGCTAATGGGTTTATCCGAAACACCCGGTACTTTCATGCGAGCCAAGCATTTTGTTCTTAGGCCCTATATTGGTGTATTTGTTGTGGTCTATTTTCACGATATCCTTGTGTTTAGCAAATATCTCAAAGATCATCTGACTCATCTTTGAACCATGTTCCAAACCCGTAGGAAAGAGCGCCTTTACGCTAATATGGACAAATGCCTTTTTGGTGTTGATAAGCTTGTTTTCTTGGTTTTTTGTGTCTTCTAAGGGTGTTCATGTTGATGAATATAAAATTAATGCTATTAAAACTTGGCCCCAACCAACCAACTTGCAACAAGTGTGTAGCTTCCTTGGTTTATCCATTTTATACCATAGATTTGTTAAGGATTTTAGCACCATTCCATCTCCTTTACATGCTTTGAGTAAGAAAAATGCACCCTTTGTTTGGGGACCATCTCAAGATAGCGCATTTAACGAGCTTAAGAATTTGCTTACTCATGCTCCCGTGCTTGCAATACCCAACTTTGACAACCCCTTTGAAATTCATTGCGATGCTAGTGCTAATGGCATAGGAGGTGTGTTAACGCAAGAGAAGCACCCCATAGCTTACTTCAGTGCAAAACATTCCGTAGCGCAACTCATTTACCCCATATATGACAAAGATCTATATGCTTTAGTGCGAGTTTTTCATGAATGGGAACATTATCTTCACCCTCATGAATTTGTCATCCATACCGACCAGGAAATGCTTAAATACCTTATGGGTCAAACTAAGTTGAACAAGCGTCATGATAAGTGGAGTGAGTTCATTGAGTCATTTCCTTATGTCATCAAATACATCAAAGGTGAGGAAAATGTTGTGGCTGATGCTCTTTCCCGCATATGCATGCTTGTCACCAAACTTGAATTGAATGTCATTGGCTTTGAGCACATAAAAGACTTGTATGCGCATGATCCTACTTTTGCTATTCCATATGCCAATTGTTTGAAGTATACATCTTGGGAATGCTATTACATCAAAGATGATTATCTTATGAGAGCTAACAAACTATGCATTCCCGAGTCTTCTCTTCATTTGTTACTTTGGCAAGAATCTCATGAAGGAGGACTAATGGGACACTTTGGACACGACAAGACATTTGCTACACTCACCAAGAAATATTTTTGGCCCAAGATGTTCTGCGACGTCTCACGTTTCACCAACCGATGCTCTACATGTCGCAAAGCTAAGTCTAAAGCTCAATCTCATGGCCTTTATATGCCACTTCCTATTCCATATCACCCATGGGAAGATATTAGTATGGATTTTGTGCTTGGTTTTCCTAGAACAAGAAATGGCAAAGATTCTGTGTTTGTTGTTGTGGACCGATTCTCTAAAAGGGCACATTTCATTCCATGCAACAAGATATACGATGCTTCACATGTTGCCAATATCTTTTGTAGGGAAATATTGTGCCTCCATGGAGTACCCAAGACGATTGTCTCGGACCGTGACGTCAAGTTATTGAGTTACTTTTGGAAGACCCTATGCGCCAAGCTCGGAATCAAGCTTTTGTTCTCTTCGGCATACCATCCTCAAACCGATGGCCAAACGAAGGTGACCAACCGAACGCTCTCCACTCTACTACGCGTGTTGATCAAGAAGAACATCAAGGAGTGGGAGGAGTGCCTACCTATTACCGTGTACACCTACAACCGCGCAAGACATTCGACTACTGGCAAGTCCCCCTTCGAGGTCGTCTATGGTTTCAACCTGTTGTCACCATTGGACATTCTTCCTCTACCACTACAAGAGCACATCAACATGGACGCAAGTGCCCAAGTCAACTACCTCAAGAAGATGCATGAAGATACAAGGCACACCATCGAGTGCCAAGTACAATGACTTGCGACCAAGCTCAACATCAACAAGCACCCCATGGTATTCAACATTGGAGATCTTGTGTGGCTACACCTTCACAAGGACCGCTTCCCCAACGAACGCAATTCCAAACTTCTACCACGAGCGGATGGACCCTTCAAGGTGCTTGAACGCTACAACCACAACGCCTACAAGATCGACATCCCACGCGACAAGTTCTCCGTGAGCGACATCTTTAACGTCAAAGATCTCTCTCCCTACCATGGTGATGAAGATTTCGATCCGAGGTCGGATCTTTCCCTAGGGAGGGGAGATGATGCAGAGCATCCTATGGTCATCCCCATGGACCTACGATCGTCTCACCAAGTGCCAAGAGGACATATGACACGAGCTAGAGCTAGAGCTCTCGAGAACGAGGTGACTTCTTTCCTTAGTGATATTCCATATGATCTGCTCGAAACATGGCTGCTAACTAAGTCCGGGATGTTGTGCATGATCAAGTACCAAGAAGGCCCTCCAGAAGATGGACGTGAAGATGGACAAGTCACCAAGTTCATGGATGAAGAGAAACGACGGAAGGATCCGAAGAGTTCTCCAAGACCCGGACATCCGGCCCCTGGAGCATCCACCATGACAGCTGCCAAGTACCTACAGGCCCCGGACATCCGGCCTCAGCCCGAACATCCGGCCAAGCCCAGAAATCCAGCGCCCTCCATCCCGAATGCATCGAGACCAACCCCACCAGCCCGGACATCCGGCTCCCCAGCTCGGACATCCAGCCCCTTGGGAAGGCCCGGACATCCGCCCCGACACCGGAACGTCCGACCCCATGTGTCTGCGCACAGTAAAGGGCCGAGGCCCATGTACCCCTTCACCCACCTAGGCTGTATATACTCCTACTCCTCACTCTTTCTAGTGTTAGCAAAGTAGTAGCTCATTGAGAAGCTTTGCTCTCCACTTGATCCCCTTCTCCTTAGGAGTTCACGGCCTCTACGGAGAAGATCCCCCAAGTGGATTCAAGACCCCTAACAGGAAGATCTCTAGACCTCCTCACGGAGAAGAACGTGTTACCTATGTATGGTCCTTTGTTGGATTCGGATCTTGTTTCTCTTTGTGTTTCGAGGATCTAGCATATGTGTGATCGAGTCTTGTTGGTTTGAGTGATCCTCTTGTGTTTTCTCTCATGATTTCTCCGTGTGTTCCTCATGTTCATCGTGGGATCCGCTCCTTTTGTGAAAGATCGGCCACCCAGCGTTCTACCCTACATCACTTCACAAACTGAAATATTAACATCTTTATGTGTCTTACTTTCAGCGGTATAGCCAAACCCAGCAAGAAATTGAAGACGAACAAGCCGGCCGAGGACCCCAAGGTCACTGAGCCGGAGAAATAGACCATATCAGGAGCTTCTCATCAATCTCCTGAAGCTGCTGCCAATGACCCACCACCAGAGACTCACGATGTCATAATGGATCCAGTGGGCGTTGACCCGTCCAGCGCTAAGCCGCCAAGTCCGATGAGGCCTGCGGAGGAGATTCCTTCTCAGCAAACTGCTGAAGACGTCATCATTACTGGCACAAGCTTCAGAAAACCAGGGAATCCCACTGTCCTAGCGAAGCATAGCACCAAAAGTGAAGCTTTAACCGCTGACAAAGGAAAATGGAAATTGGACCTGGAGAGCTATGCCCATTTTTAATGCAAGTGAAATCCATGCTGGCTATTTGAACTGCCTTCATACCAGCCGTGAGATGGAAGCCGTCCTGGCAAATCTGATGAAGGAGCACTTTGAGGTAAACAACAAAAACCCTTCTCATATGTATCTATGTCAGCCGCCAAGTCTAGAGGATATGAAAGAATTGAAAATGCTGTAGACTTAAATGATAGCCTTCTTGTAACTCTTCAAAATTATCATATCTCCATTAGATCCAAATGAGTAGCCCCCAAGGGCCGGCTTAGACTGAATAGTTAGACTGGGAGTTAAGACCATGTTGTAAAAAATCCAAATATTTAGCCCCCATGAGCCGGCTTAAATTGAAAAAATTGAGTCGGGTCATTAAGTACTTGTTTGAAAGAATGACCTACATTAAGTTGTGAAAACCCCTTTGCCACAAGTCGAGCTTTATGGAAGGTGACATTACCGCCTACGTCTGTCTTCATCTTGAAGATCCATTTATTCTGAATGGCCTTTCACCCTTCAGGTAATACTTCCAAAGTCCATACTTTCTTTTCATACATGGATCCCATCTCGGATTTCATGGCCCCTAACCATTTGTCAAAATCCGGGCCCACCATCGCTCCTCCATAGCTCGTAGGTTCATCGTTGTCCAACAGCATGACCTCTAAGACAGGGTTACCGTACCACTCAAGAGCAGTATGTATCCTTGTTGACCTATGAGGTTCGATAGTAACTTGATCTGAAACTTCATGATCACCATTGTCGGTGTCAAAACCGGCGGATCTCGGGTAGGGGGTCCCGAACTGTGCGTCTAGGCCGGATGGTAACAGGAGGCAGGGGACACGAAGTTTTACCCAGGTTTGGGCCCTCTTGATGGAGGTAAAACCCTACGTCCGGCTTGATTAATATTGATGATATGGCTAGTACAAGAGTAGATCTACCACGAGATCAGAGAGGCTAAACCCTAGAAGCTAGCCTACGGTATGATTGTATGTTATGGTTGTTGTTGTCCTACGGACTAAAACCCTTCGGTTTATATAGACACTAGAGAGGGTTAGGGTTACACAAGGTCGGTTACAAAGGAGGAGATATCCATATACGTATTGCCTAGCTTGTCTTCCACGCCAAGTAGAGTCCCATCCGGACACGAGACGAAGTCTTCAATCTTGTAGCTTCATAGTCTAACAGTCCGGCCAATGGAGATGGTCCAGTTGTTCGGAGACCCCCTAATTTAGGACTCCCTCAGTAGCCCCTGAACCAGGCTTCAATGACGATGAGTCCGGTGCGCAATATTGTCTTCGACATTGCAAGGTGGGTTCCTTCTCCGAATACATCACAGAAGAATTTGAATATGAGGATAGTGTCCGACCCTGCAAAATAAGTTCCACATTCCACCATAGAGAGAATAATATTTTCGCAGATCTAATTTGCTGGCTTGTTTTGGCAGCGTGACGTTATGTCATGGCCCGTTGATTATTCGATCCGTTTCTTTTAACCAGCCTCGCACATAATGCGAGGCAGTTTTTTGACTCGTCTTGTCAAAGCAGAGATCGTGCCCCCTTATTACAGGATTCTCATCAATACGGGCGTGGGTAACCCAACCGTGTCTAGGACTCCTAGATTATAGGCAAGTCCTAAATGGCTACGGAGAGGACGCTTGATATTCACCCTCTTTATAAAGGGACAAGGTTTTCGCTTCTTCCGTCTCGTGCTCAATCGAACCCTTCCCCCGCCTCGAGTTCTAACACCCAAAGCCCAGGTTTAGGTGCTCCGGATATTCAATCATGTCCGGATCCAGCCTTCAAGGCTGATGGATGCCCTCCTCCGTTACGGAAGAGGACATTAAGAAGTTGAGGGAGGCCAGATACCTGACCGCCGAGGTTTCGCATCGGCTGCCTTCTCAAGGGCAGATCGTCCCTACTCCCGAACCCAACGAGAACGTCGTGTTCGTCTCCCACTTCCTCCGAAGTCTAGGCCTCACTCTGGATCCCTTCGTCAGGGGTTTGATGTTCTATTACGGGCTAGATTTCCATGATCTAGCTCCGGACTCCTTTCTTCACATCTCGACATTTATTGTCGTGTGCGAGGCCTTCCTCCGCATCACCCCTCACTTCGGCTTGTGGCTCAAGACCTTTGAAGTGAAGCCGAAGATGATCGAGGGGCAACATGCAGCGTGCGGAGGTGCATCAATAGGCAAGATGGCAGGAGCTCCATGGCCGAAAGGTTCCTTCCCAGAGGTGTCCGAATTATGGCAGCGGGAGTGGTTTTATGTCACAGCTCCCAGAAGTGCCAAGTGGGCGGCTGCCCTTGCTTTCTGCTCGGGCCCCCCACCACAACTGATGTCATGGATTAGCAGAGGTCTGAGTTGGGGTCCAGCCAAGGACGTGCCTATACTGCAAAGCCGCATCCGAGATCTCTTCGAGGGAGATTTTAATTTGGTTGCGGTGATACAAGTTATGCTGGTTCGTCAAGTCCAGCCTTGCAAACGCCGGCCCCTTCGCTTGTGGGAGTTCAACCCAGAGGGACCACGTGCCATTCAAAGTTTCCTCGGCTTGACGCACAAGATGTACAAGTCATTCTTCGGACCTCAAGTACAGTGTCCGGATATTACCGAGGACGTGGGCCTGAGCAGTAACCGCGCCGCCGAACAAGTAAGAAATCCTCTGGCCTAACACACTGTCTTTTATTTGTTACGAAGTTATTTCTGAGAGTTCGCCTTTTGCCCAGGACTGTCTAACAAAGGCGAAGATGATTCGGTGTTTGGCCCCCCTCCCCGAGGGTTTGGAAAATCCGGTATTGGAAAAGATGCTCGAGGTCGCACCTTGCCCGGAGCCCTTGAAGGAAGATACCGGGGGGGATAATACGGGCGGACGCGGGCCCCCATCGCTGCCCGTTCCAACCGAGGGAATGAGCGTCTCCACGAAGGAGGACAACCGGGGGAGGAAAAGGACTGCTTCCGAGGATCCGGAAGCCGAAGCCTCCAAACGGGAGAAGAAGTCTCCCACAGAGGGTCCTGCCTCGGGGGGTGCTTTTGCCGCACAAAGTCCGCGGGGGGATCAGCCCTCCAACAAGTCGTAAGTGATCCAAAATACTTTAATAGTAAAGGTATGCTATCTTTTTTCTGAGAAAATAACCACCGCATATATCTTGCAGTTCGGGCCTTAGCCCCTCTCAGATGACCTCGTCTTCGGGGGATCTTCTTCCAGAGATGATGGAGAGCGAAACGCCTCCCCCGGACTCCTCCGCTCAAGAAGCGGGCGACCCCGAAGTGTCGTCGCGGAGGGCCTCTCCGGATCCGGTGAGGCCAGAAGATAATCCCATAGACCCCCGAAGTCCCCAGCGTCCGGCTCCCGAAGAGAGCAGACAAAAGAGTCCGGCACCGTCTGGTGTGCGGTCGGACGTTCTGAGGGAGTTGGTGGGGCGAGCGGCCATCTCAGAAGAACACCGTATGCTGATGCGTATGGTGATGGAGAGAATCTCGTCCGCCGAAAGCGGATTACATGAAGCTTTTATGAGTCTACTGACAGGCTTTGAGGTACGTGAGATAGTACTACACATGTTAGGTGTGCCCTGTGTAGATAGTAGCCCCTGAGACTCTGGTTGTCGACGAGAATGGCGGCAAACAGAGGATCACAGTCCCAGGCAATAACCAGACTGCCCCTATGTGCAGGTGGTGGAAGCTCCGGTGGCTAGCCGGACTAGTGAGTTTGCCAAATTAAAACGGCAACTGGATGCGGAAGACGCCGACATCGAGCTTGTTAACAAGAGGCTTGATGAGGCACAGGGTAAGTGTTATTATCTGGTGAATGCCACATAGTAAGAGCAGCATGATGCCAGTATCTTTAATATCTTGTGACTGCAGATGGAGCTGCCACCGTGGAAACCTTGCGGGCAGAACTTGCCCGAGCCAAGGAACAAGCGAGGATTAGTAATGCGGCTGCTTTGAAGGCGGCCGAAGAGTTGAAAGCCAAGAAGGCCGCACATGGCGAGAGCAAAGAGAAGATGGCCAAGATGGCCGTAGAATTAAAAGACACTGCCGACCGTTGCCGGCTTCTTGAAAAAGAAAACCGAGCGAAGGCAACGGACCTTGAGAAGGCCACGATGGCGGACAAAGACACCCGCTCTGCTATGAGAGCGAAGAATGAGGAGCTGCGGGAAGCCGGGGATATTGCGGCTGGGAAGCCCTTCATGCTACGGAGGAAGTTTGGAGATCCACGGTATGCCCCTCTGGATCGGCTGTGGAGTTCGGCAGATGCATATATGGACTTGGCGGCGAGCGCCGCCGATGCGGCCAAATACTTCCAAGGTCAAGCAGATCATGGGGTGGACAAGCTGTTCTGGTCGCAATTCAACGTTCCAGAGCGTCCGCTTCCGTTGACTGATCAACTAGCCAAATGGGCCAAACTAAATAGGTTGTCCGGACTCGCCATGAGGTCTGTCGTGGATCAGCTATGGCCGGAAAGGCCAAAGCCGAATAGCTATTTTAGCTTAGTGCAGCAGGTCCTTGGTGCGGTGCCGTGCATTGATGCGATGAAGAGGTCGGCATGCATAGAAGGCTCGTGGATGGCCCTTGCCCGTGTTAAGGCATACTGGGCGGAGATGGACGCTACCACTGTTGCGGCGCAGGGTTCGGCCATAGGCCGAGTGGCTGCCGAGCACTATTTCGAGGAGGTTCTCGAGGGTGCTCGTTTGATAGAGGCTCAGTGCTCAAAGAATATTATGTTTGAGTGACATGTATTCCCATTGTAAACAAAATGTATTTATGAAATTTTATAAGGCTGTGTTTATACTTTTGCCCGAAAGTAATATGATGCCTCCTGTGCGGCCGTTTATGTATACATGTGTATAACCTGAACGATTGCAGTCGTCTGCTTCAGCCCCCACGCATATAATGCGGAGGTGCTCGCAAAAAATGCATGTTCACACTTAACCCAACGTCTTGGTCCTATTAAGGAGGTGATAGCGCAGCGAACGAGGCAATCGGACTATAATGCTTTAACACTTTCACTTGGCCATAGGAGTTTGACAGTGGGGCTACTAGATAGCCCCTGGTGGCTCCGCACTCTCCCGATCTCGGGGTGCGTACATGCCTGGCCGGGAAACGGCCCTTCGTTAAGGCGGAGGAATTCTAACATCCCTATAGGTCATTGAGTGGTTGACCAGTCTCACGCTATATCATGACAGTCAGTTTTCGGCTTTCTCTACTGAGGTGCTCGTCCGGATGAACCAGGGCACAATCACAGTAGTTCTCCTGGTGCTGCCCTAGCCGGTAAAGCGGAACGTAAGGCACCAAAACACAGGAGCCGGGAAAACCCAACATTTGACCAAAGACATTGATTCAAAGCTGATGCATATAAGGCCAAACTTGCCACGCCAAACACTCCCTAAGGTATTCGGTCTTTATGGTATAAACCGAGCCTAAATAGTGCCCTTTGTAGGAAGCCCCTTGTGCCCAGGTATGTGCATTATTCTGGCGTGGCCACATGCCAAGACGTCAGCATCCTTCTCAACTGTGCTGAGAATTCGGTGGATATGTATCAACAAGAGACAATAAAGAAGGTTTACGCAGGGTCTTAATCTAAAAAGAATCCTTGTAGCGGGTCCCTGCTGCACGTCTGCGCCTGTGTCTCCGTTGTGCCGTATCCTGGACGGGTGTAGCACGATGATCATCTGTAAAAGAGAGGAACTTAGGTGAAAAAGATGTCGTGCAAAAAGATAGTTTTTTTTTAAAAAAAACCATGTATAATTCAAGATGAGTAAAAATTGCCAGTTGTCTGCGCGCGTTGAGCCCCTTGTATTTGTAATAGGGGCGTGACCATCGATCCGGTATGAATTACATATGGCTGCGCCGGACTCATCTAACCGTGTCCGAGGTCTTGACGACCTGTTAAATGCTTTAGTTGGTGAGGCCGTTTTAAGTGTGCGGCTGCCAAGGCCGCTGCACTCTCTTCGGCCCGCAAAGATCGCTCAACATTTCCATTCAATGTAATGATGCCATGTGGACCAGGCATCTTGAGCATGAGGGAAGCGTAATGCGGTATTGCATGAAAGCGAGTGAAAGCTTCGCGTCCAAGTAGTGCTTGATAGCCACTTTGGAATGGAGCGATGTGGAAGGTTAAATGTTCGCTACGCAAGTTATCGGGGAAGCCGAATATAACCTTTAGTAGCAGGGAGCCCGTACAATGAGCCCCTGGGCCTGGCACTACTCCTTTAAAGGTAGTATTTCTATGGCGAATTTTTGTTGGGTCTATCCCCATTACGCGGATTGTGTCCTGGTATATCAAGTTTAGACTGCTGCCGCCATCCATCAGGACTCGTGTGAAGTGGTATCCGTCAATTATTGGGTCTAATACCAGGGCAGCCCATCCTGCACGCCAGATACTTGCTGAGTAATCACTATGATCGAAAATGATCGGTTGAGACAACCAGTGGCAGGACTTCGCGGTGATAGGCCCTTGGGCATATTTTTCTGGGAGTGCCGTTTTGTTTCTTCCTTTGATCACGTGTAACACATTTACTGTTTTGACTTCTGGTGGGAATTTCTTTTGTTCCCCAGTGTCTTGCTTGAGAGGCTCATCCTCGTCTTCGCTTGGTGTATCCTCCCCCTTGTGTACGGCGTTGAGTTTGCCAGACTGCTTGAAGACCCAACATTCTTTGTGGGTATGATTAGTGAGTTTACCAGGGGTGCTATGGATCTGACATATTTGGTCCAGAATTTTGTTTAGGCTGGACAGTTCGTCTCTGGCGCCTTTAGAGGGCGGCTTTTGCTGACCTGGCCGAGAGCTTTTGAATCCGGCGTTTACTGTCGTGCTCTTCGTGTTGTCTTCTTTATTCCGGCGTTTGTTATTGTTGTTGCGCCGTGATTTCCCGTTTCCATCTCTAACTTCAGATGTACTGGGGTCGCTGGTGCTGCATCTGGCTAGCCAGCTGTCCTCACCCGCGCAAAAGCGGGTCATGAGGCTTGTTAATGCTGCCATTGTTCTTAGCTTTTCTTGGCCGAGGTGTCTGGCAAGCCATTCGTCACGGACGCTATGCTAAAAGCTGCCAAGGCTTCGGTGTCTGGACAGTCGACAATTTGGTTCTTTTTAGTAAGAAACCTGTTCCAAAGTTTTCGGGCTAACTCTCCGGGCTGTTGAGTTATATGACTCAAATCGTCCGCGTCCGGAGGTCGGACATAAGTCCCTTGAAAATTTGCCCGAAAAGCGTCTTCGAGCTCTTCCCAGCTTCCAATGGAGTTTTCGGGGAGGCTTTTAAGCCAGTGCCGAGCTGGCCCTTTGAGTTTGAGGGGTAAATACTTGATGGCGTGGAGATCTTCTCCTCGAGCCATGTGGATATGGAGGATATAGTCCTCAATCCAGACCGCAGGGTCTGTTGTTCCGTCGTATGCCTCTATGTTTACGGGTTTGAATCCCTCTGGAAATTCATGGTCCAGCACCTCATCGGTGAAACATAGGGGATGTGCAGCACCCCTATATCTGGGTGTACCGCGTTGTTCGGGTGTTTGTTGTGTTGCATCGTATGCTGGAGCACGCTTGCGTGGACCATAGATGGATCTGGTTTCGCGGTCCTTTTGATGCGATCCCTCGCGTAGACCGCGTATTGGCATATGTGCGGCGTTGCTTGCCGCTTTATGTTGGCTGTGAGGTCGTCTATTCGGCCAGATGGCTGTTTTAATTTTTGGTTGTGGGGGGTCTAAGGCTTCCTCATCGAATTCAGGTAGCAGCTTCCGCTTTGGGTAGTTCTTGGTGGGGCGATTGCCGCCGTACTTCGCTGCTGTGTTGAGTACTTTGCTCCATCTGATTTGGAGTGTGTCCTGCGCAGCCTTGAGACTTTGCTTCTGCGTTTTTAGGCTCCTCGCGGTGGCAACAAGCCTTTGACGGGTGTTCTGCTGCGCCGGGTGCCTGTCCGGCGTTATGTCGTCCGGACTATTATCTTTGATAGAATTGGTTTGTTCGGTTTGATTCTCCGTATTGCCGTGGTCCGGCAGTGTTTCTCCCTGCTCCAACGCTGGGTCTGTATGATCGTTGTTTCTGCCGAGGCAAGGTTTGGGGCGGCGCTTGCGTCGCCGCTTTGACTGCTTCTCGAGGGAACAAGCCTTCGGTGCGTCCTTCCATTCCTCGTCGTCGTCTTCTTTTGGTGTGTCCACCATGTATACGCGATATGATGAGGTGGACGTCCAGCGCCCTGTGGGCGGTGGTTCCTCTTCGCCTCCCGCATCGTCGTCCATACCGTTGATGTCTTCGGAGTCGGAGTCGAGCATGTCGTTTGAGTCATCGATAGTGGCTATTAAGTGGGTGGTGGGTGGGCGTCGAATTTCTTCGTCGTCCGTATCCCAATCTTGTTGGCCATAATCCGGCCAGGGCTCTCCTGACAAAGAGAGGGACTTTAGTGAATTCAGAATGTTGCCAAAGGGCGAGTGCTAAAAGATATCCGCAGTGGTGAATTCCATGATCGGCGCCCAATCGGATTCGATTGGCAGGGGCGCGGATGGTTCGGAGTCCGGAAAAGAGTCCGGCACCTTGGAGTCACGGGCTGCGCAGAGGGTTAGGCAGGTGTTCAGCTGGATCGCCGTTGAGACGGCGGCCCCTGAGGCGGTGTCTAACCACCCATCCTTGATTGGCGCAGTTGGCTCCGAACTAAGGGTCGGAGCTGATGTGGGCGCGGCCTCTGGGGTACTGTTCGGAGGCAGAGCTAGGTCATACCCATCGCGACAGTGCGGCGCGCCCGGCTGTGGCTCGAATCCGTCGAAGATCAAGTCTCCGCGGATGTCGGCCGTGTAGTTCAAACTTCCAAATCTGACCTGATGGCCAGGGGCGTAGCTTTCAATCTGCTCCAGAAGGCCAAGCGAATTAGCCCGCAGTGCAAAGCCGCCGAATACAAAGATCTGTCCGGGGAGAAAAGTCTCACCCTGGACTGCATCGCCATCGATGATAGTAGGAGCCATCAAGCCTAACGGCGACGACACAGAGGAACTCCCAATGAAAGCACCAATGTCGGTGTCAAAACTGGCGGATCTCGGGTAGGGGGTCCCGAACTGTGCATCTAGGCCGGATGGTAATAGGAGGCGGGGGACCTGAAGTTTTACCCAGGTTCGGGACCTCTTGATGGAGGTAAAATTCTACGTCCTGCTTGATTAATATTGATGATATGGGTAGTACAAGAGTAGATCTACCACGAGATCAGAGAGGCTAAACCCTAGAAGCTAGCCTACGGTATGATTGTATGTTATGGTTGTTGTTGTCCTACGGACTAAAACCCTTCAGTTTATATAGACACCGGAGAGGGTTAGGGTTACACAAGGTCGGTTACAAAGGAGGAGATATCCATATACGTATTGCCTAGCTTGCCTTCCACGCCAATTAGAGTCCCATCCGGACACGAGACGATGTCTTCAATCTTGTATCTTCATAGTCTAACAGCTCGGCCAATGGAGATGGTCCGGCTGTCCGGAGACCCCCTAATCCAGGACTCCCTCAACCATCATTAGCTTCCTCTTCAACTGACGTAGGTGCCACAGAAACATCTTTCTGCATTGCGCTACTCTATGGTTGAAGTAAAGGTTCAACAACCTCATCAAGTTTTATCTTTCTCCCACTCAATTCTTTCTAGAGAAACTCTTTCTCGAGAAAGGACCTGTTCTTAGCGACAAACACTTTGCCCTCGGATCTGAGATAGAAGGTATACCCAATCTTCTCCTTCGGGTATCCTATGAAGATGCATTTGTCCTCTTTAGGTTTGAGCTTTTCTAGGTGAAGCCTTTTGACATAAGCATCGCAACCCCAAACCTTAAGAAACGACAGCTTAGGTTTCTTGCCAAGCCATAGTTCATACGGTGTCGTCTCTACGGACTTAGATGGTGCCCTATTTAAAGTGAATGTAGTTTTCTCTAATCCATAACCCCAAAACGAGAGTGGAAGATTGGTAAGGGACATCATAGAACGCACCATATCCAATAAGGTATGATTACGACGTTCGGATACACCATTACACTGTGGTATTTCTAGGTGGCGTCAGTTGTGAAACAATTCCACATTGTCTTAAGTGGTTGCCAAACTCATAACTCAGATACTCTCCCCCTTGATTAGATCGTAGGAATTTGATATTCTTGTTACAATGATTCTCAACTTCACTCTGAAATTGCTTGAACTTTTCAAACGTTTCAGACTTATGCTTCATTAAGTAAATATACCCATATCTACTAAAATCATTGGTGAAGGTGAGAAAGTAACGATATCCACCACGCGCGTCAACACTCATCAGACCGCACACATTCGTATGTATGATTTCCAACAAGTTACTTGCCTGTTCCATTGTTTCGCAGAATGGGGTTTTAGTCATTTTGCCCATGAGGCATGGTTCGCATGTGTCAAGTGACTCAAAATCAAGTGACTCCAAAAGTCCATCAACATGGAGTTTCTTCATGTGCTTTACACCAATAAGACCTAAGCGGCAGTGCCACAAGAAAGAGGTACTATCATTTTCAACTCTACATCTTTTGGCATAAATGTTATGAACATATGTATCATCACTATCGAGATTCAATAAGAATAAACCCCTCACAATGGGTGCATGACCATAAAAGATATTACCCATATAAATAGAACAACTATTATTCTCTGATTTAAATGGGTAACCGTATCGCATTAAACAAGATCCAGATATAATGTCCATGCTCAACACAGGCACTACTTTTGATTATGGATCCCTCAGCCCGAGGAGGAAGAGGAAGACATCAGAGGAGGATGCGGACGACGAGTAAGTATCTGGTTCCTTTTCGTTATCTCTGCCTCCTCAATCTGCGTTGCTTGTCTTGACTTGTTTTCATCTTTGCAGGGACGGGGAGACGCTGGCCCAGAGAGCGAAGAGGGCCAAGGTCTCGGCGGGTGGCCAGCCCCCAGCTGGTACTTTGGGGGTGCCATTGGTGAAGTTAGCAGCCCGGACAGCAGCCCCTTGGCAGAGCCCCTAGTGTAAGTTCATCACTCTTCTCTCGTCGACATGTGTCAGGGGCACGACACCTTGGTGCTGACCTTGTCAGGTACTGCTACCTCTTGAGCACTGCGGTGGTTTTCCCCGAAGAGGAAGGGATGATGCAGCAAAGTAGCGTAAGTATTTCCCTAAGTTTTTGAGAACCAAGGTATAAATCCAGTAGGAGGCTACGCGCCAGTCCCTCGTACCTACACAAAACAAATAAATCCTCGCAACCAACATGATAAGGGGTTGTCAATCCCTACACGGCCACTTAAGAGAGTGAGATCTGATAGATATGATAAGATAATATTTTTGGTACTTTGTGATAAAGATGCAAAGTAAAATAAAAGCAAAGTAAAAAGCAAAGGAAATAACTAAGTATTGGGAGATTAATATGATGAAGGTAGACCCGGGGGCCATAGGTTTCACTAGTGACTTCTCTCGAGAGCATAAGTATTCTATGGTGGGTGAACAAATTACTATTGAGCAATTGACAGAATTGAGCATAGTTATGAGAATATCTAGGTATGATCATGTATATAGGAATCACGTCCGAGACAAGTAGACCGACTCCTGCCTGCATCTACTACTATTACTCCACTCATCGACCGCTATCCAGCATGCATCTAGAGTATTAAGTTAATGAAAACAGAGTAACGCCTTAAGCAAGATGACATGATGTAGAGGGATAAACTCATGCAATATGATGAAAACCCTATCTTGTTATCCTCAATGGCAACAATACAATACGTGCCTTGCTGCCCCTACTATCACTGGGAAAGGACACCGCAAGATTGAACCCAAAGCTAAGCACTTCTCCCATTGCAAAAAAGATCAATATAGTAGGCCAAACCAAACTGATAATTCGAAGAGACTTGCAAAGATAACCAATAATACATAAAAGAATTTAGAGAAGATTCAAATATTGTTCATAGATAGACTTGATAATAAATCCACAATTCATCGGTCTCAACAAACACACCGCAAAAAGAAGATTACATCGAATAGATCTCCACAAGAGAGGGGGAGAACATTGTATTGAGATCCAAAAAGAGAGGAAGCCATCTAGCTACTAACTATGGACCCATAGGTCTGAGGTAAACTACTCACACTTCATCGGAGGGGCTATGGTGATGATGTAGAAGCCCTCCGTGATCGATGCCCCCTCCGGCGGAGCTCCGAAACAGGCCCCAAGATGGGATCTCGTGGATACAGAAAGTTGCGGTGGTGGAATTAGGGTTTCGGCTCCGTATCTGATCGTTTGGGGGTACGTAGGTATATATAGGAGGAAGGAGTACGTCGGTGGAGCAACAGGGGGCCCATGAGGGTGGAGGGCGTGCCTGGGGGGTGGGCGCCCCCTACCTCGGGGCATTCTCTTTTGTTTCTTGACGTAGGGTCCAAGTCCCCTGGATCACGTTCGGTGAGAAAATCACGTTCCCGAAGGTTTCATTCCGTTTGGACTCTGTTTGATATTCCTTTTCTTCGAAACCCTGAAATAGGCAAAAAAAAATTCTGGGCTGGGCCTCCGGTTAATAGGTTAGTCCCAAAAATATTATAAAAGTGGATAATAAAGCCCAATAATGTCCAAAACAGTAGATAATATAGCATGGAGCAATCAAAAATTATAGATACTTTGGAGACATATCAAGCACCCCAAGCTTAATTCCTGCTTGTCCTCGAGTAGGTAAATGATAAAAACAGAAATTTTGATGCGGAGTGCTATTGGCATAATTTTAATGTAATTCTTCTTAATTGTGGTATGAATATTCAGATCCGAAAGAATCAAGACAAAAGTTCATATTGACATAAAAATAATAATACTTCAAGCATACTAACAAAGCAATTATGTCTTCTCAAAATAACATGGCCAAACAAAGTTCATCCCTACAAAATCATATAGTTTATTCATGCTTCACTTTTCTCACACAAGAATGCTCTCATCATGCACAACCCCGATGACAAGCCAAGCAATTGTTTCATACTTTAGTAATCTCAAACCTATAAACTTTCACGCAATAGATGAGCGCAAGCCATGGACATAGCACTATGGGTGGAATAGAATATAATTAGGGGTTTATGTGGAGAAGACAAAAAGGAGAAAGTCTCACATCAACGAGGCTAATCAATGGGCTATAGAGATTCCCACCAATTGATGTTAATGCAAGGAGTAGGGATTGCCATGCAACGGATGCACTAGAGTTATAAATGTATGAAAGCTCAACAAAAGAAACTAAGTGGGTGTGCATCCAACTTGCTTGCTCATGAAGACCTAGGGCACTTGAGGAGGCCCATTGTTGGAATATACAAGCCAAGTTCTATAATGAAAATTCCCACTAGTATATGAAAGTGACAAAACAAGAGACTCTCTATCATGAAGATTACGGTGCTACTTTTGTCCCTTCTCTCTTTTTTTTCTCATTTTTTTATTTGGCCTTTTCTCTTTTTTTATATGGCCTTTATCTATTTTTATTTATTTATTTCCTCACTTGGGGCAATTCTCTAGAAAATGATGATCATCACGCTCCTATTTATTTACAACTCAATGATTACAACTCGATACTAGAACAAAAGATGACTCTATATGAATGCCTCCGACGGTGTATCGGGATA
This sequence comes from Triticum urartu, assembly GCF_003073215.2. Lineage (NCBI taxonomy): Eukaryota > Viridiplantae > Streptophyta > Magnoliopsida > Poales > Poaceae > Triticum > Triticum urartu. The sequence continues at coordinate 266,857,667 of NC_053025.1, read as the reverse complement.
TGCAATGGACCAAGAGTGACATGTATGTAAGAATTATGAATGGTGGATTTGCTACAAATACTATGTCAACTACATGATCATGCTAAGCAATATGACAATAACGAATGTGTCATGATAAACGGAATGTTGGAAAGTTGCATGGAAATATATCTTGGAATGGCTATGGAAATGCCATAATAGGTAGGTATGGTGGCTGTTTTGAGGAAGATATAAGGAGGTTTATGTGGTCCCTCAACTAGGTTTGTCATCAATACTCCAAAACCAACTAGGGGTGGCACTAGATGCACTTACAATCTCCCCCTTTATGGTGATTGATGACAAACTAGTTGAAGTTTTCAACGGGGAATATAGTTTGTGAAATTGTAAAGGATGAGGAATTGTCTTCATAAGTTGTAAGGGCTCCCCCTGAAGATGTGCATATAAGTTAATTTGCTTTTGGAATGCAAATGCACATGGCAGGTTGTACTTGTGGAGATCCACTTCAGCTTATGATGATAATCCACTATGCATGTGAAAGTATATGAAGATAATGACATGCATAATGGAAAATGGACGTCTGCAGAATGAGATAAGTGCGGAATTTATCGTCGCACATGCGGAATTTATCTTCGCAAAACAGGGTGGCAAACAAGTAGCAGACGACCATCTGGTTTAAGTGTTACAACTCATAAGAACCAAATGAAGCAAAAATGAGAGTTGTAAGCACGAAGCAAAATAAAGCAAAACATAAAGCACCCGCCGATATGGACCCACTTGAAGACTATCAACCCATATGCTTCTCCCCCTTTTGTCAGCAAGGACCAAAAAGGTTTGAAGACATAGAGTGTCTACTCGTTCCCAGGAGCAGCAGGGTCGTTGGAGGTGTTTGGCGGTGCAGAAGAGCTTGGAGGTGCTGAAGCAGGTGGCGGTGAGGTAGCATCGTCTTCTTCATCAATGATTCTGGCAGTGACTGTGGCAGCAGATGAAGAAAACTCAGAGTCTTCAAGTGATGGTGTGCTTCGCATCACAGCCCTTCTAGGAGGTGTGGTGTCAAACTTGAATCGCTCAGTGAAGCCATCCTCTTCAAGTTCAGCTTCAGTACACATCATTGATAGCCCTTTCCATGTACGATGATAGGTTTCATGGGTAACGAAAGCATTCTTGGTGGCAAGATTTCGAAGACGGTTAACATCCACCAAGAGGCTTTTCATCTGACGCTTTAGCCAGTCATGATGCCTATCTTGTTTTTGATGAAGGGCCACAAGAAGCTCTCGGTCATTGAGAAGACGAGCGCGCTTCTTGGGTCTTGAAGCAGTTGCACTATCAGTGGCTTCAGTTGAAGCAGGGTGTGGCGCACGTGTAGTGCCAGCCAAAGGATACACCCTGGAGATGGCTTCAACACCTTCATCGTTCTGAGTGAAGCTCTGGTGTTCTGCATTCTGAAGACTCAAAGGTTGCTTGGCAGGCTCAGGATATATAGCTTCAGCAGAGGTATCCACATCTGGCAAGAAGATCCGATGGTTGCGGGCTGAGGGCTGATATGAGATCGCAGAGTGAAGCTTGATCAGTCTCATTATCCAAGGAGCATAGTACTTTAAACCGAACAGATCGGAGCCTGATGCAGCTAGTTGGCATATGAAGAAATCCTGTGCGTTGAAGCATTTGCCATGAAGGATACAGAATATCAGAGTCTTCATTGCACCCTCGATCTTGGCATTTGGAGAGTGCTCTTTAATAGGCCAGAGAGTCCGCCGGATAATGTGATAGATGGTTCTGGGCAGGTACTCAAAGTCTTCAACGAAGAACTCTGTTGGATAAGGAGCATCGTGGGGCAATGGCTTCATCATGGAGAGCATCTGACTCATATTTGGTTCAGGCCTCTGGAATATGCTCTCAAGAGCGTCAGTGTGTAGTGGACAGCCTTCCTCGAAGAGTTCGCCAGGAGTGGGCAGGCCTGTGAGCTCAATGATATCGAATGCATTGGCTTCGTGATGGACATTTCCGGTCATCCACTCCAGGGCCCAAGTCTTCAGATCTCTGTTGTATCCTTTGATGTGTAGGGTGGCATAGAATTGCAACAGAAGCTCTTCATTCCAGTGCTCTTCATGAGTTACAAACTACAGCAGACCCACTTGCTTGAAGCAATCCAGCGCTTCCTCTAAACAGGGCAGACCAGCGATGGCTTCAAAATCAAGGCGCTTGTGCAGGAAGATGCGACCTTGGTTGTATAGGATGCATGAAATGTAGCTGCGCTGAGGATAGCTCCAGAACCTATCTGATGAAATCCTTTCCCTTGAATAGGGGTTCTTGGAGCTATTGAAGAATGTATTATCTGCCTTGAAGCTATTGATGTCGAAGGAGCCAGGTGCTGATGCAGGACCTGGGAACCTTGGCAGCCTTGGGACTGGCTTCTGGACATGAGGCCTGTGCTCAACATGGTAATCAAATTGAGGGCCTGCAGCAGACTCAGGAACAGAAGTGTCTGGATCAGTAGCTTCGCTGTCTTCTGAAGCTTTTTGTGGGGAGGGCTCCACATTGGCTTCAGTGTTGGTTGTGGCAGCCTCAACATTTTCAACCTCCGCTTGACTAGCTGGAGGGTCGGTTACAAGCACGTTCTCCTGGAGAACTGCTTCTTGGTGGAGCATAGGAGTGGGCTCTTGTGGTGCTTCTTCTGCGGCTGATGCATCCGGAATGTCTTCAGCATAGACTTGAGGCCTTGGACCTTTGCGAAGCCTACGGAATGCAGACGACGCCTGTGGGGTTGGAGTGGGCTGGGCCTCATTGTCTTCTTCCTCTTGAGGGCGATCCGCCCATGATGCATCTTGTGCAATTGGCGTCAGAGGACGACCAATGCTGATGAGTTCGCTTTGTTCATACTGAGGAAGGGCTGCATCATCTTGTACATTGTCCTGATGACCAATGTCTTCAGCAGCAATGGGGTCGGCTGCTGGTATGTCTTCAGCTTCAGGAGCCTCTGTGGAAGCAGGCTCATGAACTGTCAGTTGTCGTTCTGCGTTGGGGTGAACCATAGAAATAGGTTCAACTATCAAGGGCTCTGTGGGAGCAGCCCGAGATTTCTTGATCTTTCGCTTCTTCTTGCTGGGGGCAGTAGGAGAGGCTTCAGAGCTTTTCCTCTTCCTGGCTTCAGCCTCAGCGGTTCTTGTCTTCTTGAGCTCTGAAGCTGTTGACCGGCTCTTTGGCTTCGAGCCAGTCATTGCAGTTGGGAAGACAATTGGAACTGCTTCTTGCCTAGGTGCCTCTGGTTCAGCCATAGCAGGTTTCTTCTTCTTCTTCGTGGCCATCTTGGGGTCGATGCCAGGACGCCCAAGTGCCTTGCGCTTCTCAGCCTCATTGTAGGCTTGTACACATCTTTCAGCCAGAGACTTCATCCGCTCACGTGAACCCTGAGCTTCTGCACGCTTCTTCAGAAAATTTTCTTTTAGCTCATGCAACATGGTCTTGAAGCTCTTCACTTCTTGCACGCTGAGCCTGGCCATATTCTTCTTGAACTGAGCCTTTTCATGATCAATTTTCTGCTTCAGTTCAACAATGCGCTGGGCAATTGCAAGCTCTGAAGCAATAGCGCCTTGGAAGGCGACGCTGAGGCCAACGGGCAGCTGCAGATCTTTGAAGCTGATGTTTGGTGTGGCAAACCATTCGTCAATGAAGTTGTGGATGATGGCGACATCAAAGGGAGGCAAATTGTTGAAGATTTCAGCTTCTTCTTTGCTCTTGATGAGCTGCTCTAGAGCGTCATCTCCAAGATCTTCATCACTTGACAGATCAATGGCTTCGCTGCGCAGAATGGCAGTAGCTGTGAGCTCTTTGCCAGTGTGTGGCTGAGGCACCTTGGCCTTCTGGGGCTTGGAGACGCGGGATACGTCTTCAGACTGCACACTGTCCTCAGGAGGTGCAGTTGCCAATGGCTTCGCCCTTGAGATTTTTGATGAAGGGTCCGGCTTTGAAGCTTTTGGCTTCTTCGACTGCTTTGGCTTCAGTACAGCAAGAGCTTCATCAGACTCAGAGTCAGCTGGAGGGTCATTCACGGCAGTCCCTTGGACTAAGATGCGGGTGATGAGGCCCTCAAGGTTGGCATATGGACCGATGATATTGGGTTCTGCGTCGCGTGTGCCATCTGCCCTTGGTGCTGAGGGACCAGGGTTGAAGTCTAACCCAAATTTCTTCTTGTTCTGCTTCGCTGATTGTTGGGCAAACTGGAAGTTGCGCTTGAACAGATTGTCGTCACGACACCAGAGTAGTGACGACGGATGTGCATCATTAGGCTGTGCCCACGAACCATGCATGGATAGAAGCTTTGGGCAATAGCTTCATCTCTGGACCTGGGTACAAGGTTCTTGTATAAGATGTCTCCCCACGGTCTTTTGATGGCACTTTTCTCAGCATACTCTTGGGTTGTGAAGCGGTATTTGAACCATTGTTCAGCCCAATAGCGTCGAATCCATTGGATTCGGGTCTTGTGCTGCCCATAATTCTCTTCAGGATCTGTTTTATACATTTCTGCCAGGTCTTCAGGCAGATCTTTGGAAGTTCCTCCACGTCGCTGTCTGCCCCCCTTCCTTGCTGCTGCTTCTGAAGCCATAAACTTTAACTTGAAAGGCTTCAAAACTTTCAAAGGCTTCAAAGGCTTTCTTTTGCTGGACCAACAGGAACTGGCTTCAGGAGAATTTATGTGATGCTGTAGGAATTCTGCAAATGAATGCAGACTATGAGAACCGAAGGATTCTCCCACGGACATGTACCTGTGACAGCATTAAGGTGCGAGGGAAGGGGAAGAGGTCATATGCATTCTCAGAAGGTTTTGAAGATTAATCAGTTTAGAAGACATTGACCTCATCGTGCGAAGACATTCACTCATAGATAAGAAGTTGGTTCCAGATTTGTACGAACCCACAGATCAGTACAAGTGAGGAATCTAACTACTTCATGAAGCACAAGTGAATATACTAGGCATGTTATGAGATGCAGATTGAGAGATCTAACTTGTGTGAAGAGAAACTTCTTATGGTAGAAAGTGACAGAACCATGAGATCAAAAGGGGTTGTAGAAAGAAGTTTTATTTACCACTCTTGGAACTGCTAGACGGAGTGGGATATGATGCCAAGCAGTTCAGTCCTCCGTGCCCTAACTTGGCGACGGAAGACACCTATGGCGACGGCGGAGAGAACGATGTCCGCGGTCGGCGTGACGACGGCGTCGGAGAGGTTGCGACAGCGAAGCGCTTCGTCGCCGGCGTCGTCGAGAGCTAGCGGTGGCGCTAGGGTTCGTGCGAGGGTGGAAGAAGGAGATAATGACCGCGGTAAGTGTGAATTTATAGGCCCAGGGGCGGCACTGTGCTATTACACAGGTGCCCCTGGCGATTCGCATCTGAGGAGCGCGTGGCCAGTTTGCGGAAGTTTGGGGTTTGTTCCACGTCCCACGCATGCCTGGATTGTCGGGCGGTCATTCCTGCTTCTCCGGATTTTATGTGGAGGAATGAGCATTGAAAACAGACTTTATTGTTGTCTCTATATCTTCTGCTGACAAGGACGCAGTGAAGACATTCGATAGTTTCAATAGAATGCATATGACTTAGAGAGATAGAGTTTGAGATAGAAAGCATAGAGAAGTTTGGGGTCCGATCACATTCACTTAGTTCAAAAGATTCAACACGAAGACATAGCTATAAGTGAATGCTGTAGAGGACAGAACACTAGCATATATATATATATATATATATATATATAGTCAACATAGTGAAGATAATCATGAAAATATGTTGAGTTCGAATCCAAATCAAATGTGAAGACATTGCAAAGTAATGCCATGAGTGAAACACTTCAAAATGGAACGTTTGGTGGTGGCGTTACCCACCGAATAGGAAGTATTAGACCCAGACACGGCGCACAATTATCGTGGCGCTCCGAAGTCAAATTCCTCATTAATGTATTCACACTTAAAATGTATGTCCTCATTGATTGAAGATATACTTCACTTCGTGTGTTGCACGTCTAATTCATCAATATGCATAAGGGTTAGGATGTGTGCCTGATCACAGGACATTTGAGGATTCCAGGATATTTAGCTCACATCGTAACTTGCAAAACCTCTTCTCATCCAAGGGCTTGGTGAAGATATCTGCCAATTGCTCTTCAGTGTTGACGTGTATGATATCAATGTCTTCCTACAGAACATGATCTCTGAGAAAGTGATGAGGAATTTCTATGTGCTTTGTCTTCGAGTGCTGAACTGGGTTGTTGGCAATCTTGATGGCGCTTTCGTTGTCGCAGTAAAGTGGCACTTGCTTGAGATGAATGCCATAGTCCTTGAGTGTTTGCTTCATCCACAGAAGCTGAGCGCAGCAAGATCCAACAGCAATGTATTCAGATTCAGCAGTGGAGAGAGATACACAGTTCTGCTTCTTTGAAGACCAACATACAAGTGATCATCCCAGAAAGTGACATGTGCCTGATGTAGACTTGCGATCAACTTTGTCACCAGCATAATCAGCATTCGAGAATCCAACCAAATCAAACTCTGAGCCCTTTGGATACCATAATCCTAGATTTGGGGTGTGAGCCAAATATCGAAGAATTCGCTTCACAGCTAAGTGATGTGACTCCTTTGGTGCCGCTTGAAATCGAGCACAGATGCAAACACTAAGCATAATATCTGGCCTAGATGCACATAAATAAAGCAAAGAACCAATCATGGAGCGGTATACCTTTTGATCGAACTCTTTACCATTTTCGTCAGGACCCAGATGATGTTTGGCTGGCATTGGTGTTGTGAAGCCTTTGCAGTCTTGCATACCGAACTTCTTCAGGCAATCTTTGAGATATTTCTCTTGAGATATGAAGATGCCATTTCGTTGTTGTCATATTTGAAGACCAAGGAAGAACTTCAGCTCCCCCATCATGGACATCTGATATTGCTCTTGCATCATATATCCAAACTCTTCACTGTACTTCTGATTGGTGCAGCCGAAAATAATGTCATCCACATATATTTGGCACACAAACAGTTCACCATCATATGTCTTTGTGAAAAGAGTGGGATCTAGGGAACCAGGTATGAAGCCTTTGCTTTTCAGGAAGTATTTGAGTGTGTCATACTAGGCCCTAGGGGCTTGTTTGAGGCCATACAGTGCCTTGTTGAGCTTGTATACCATGTCAGGATGTTTTGGATTTTCAAAGCCAGGCGGTTGTGCAACATACACTTCTTCTTCAATCTTGCTATTGAGAAAGGCACTCTTCACATCCATTTGATATAGAAGAATGTTGTGATGATTTGCATATGCCAGCAGTATGCGTATGGCTTCAAGCCTAGCCACAGGAGCAAATGTTTCATCGAAGTCAATGCCTTCCACTTGAGTATATCCTTGAGCAACGAGACGAGCTTTGTTTCTGACAACTTGACCATGCTCATCTTGCTTGTTGCGGTATATCCATTTGGTGCCTATTATGTTGTGCTTCCGTGGATCAGGACGCTTAACCAGTTCCCATACATTATTCAGCTCAAACTATTGAAGCTCTTCTTGCATAGCTTGAATCCATTCAGGTTCCATGAAGGCTTCTTCAACTTTCTTGGGTTCTGATATTGAGACGAATGCGAAGTGCCCACAGAAATTTGCTAACTGAGTTGCCCTTGAACGATTGAGTGGACCAGGTGCATTGATGCTATCAATTATTCTTTCAATCTGCACTTCATTGGCAACGCGAGGATGTACAGGGCAAAGACTTTGCTCTTGCTGATCTGTGTTGTTGTTGGAAGGAATGTCTTCAGGCTGAGCATTGTCTTCATGTTGATCAGGTGCTGAGATGATAAGTTCTTCTTTAGGATGAGCTTCAGAAGGTATAATCTCTCCAGTTCCCATTAGCTTGATTGATTCACTAGCTGGAATCTCATCTAGCACATTTGGCAGTTGCTCTCTTTGTGAACCGTTTGTCTCATCAAACCGCACATCCACTGTTTCAACCACTTTGTAATGAAAGAGATTGAAGACTCTGTAGGAGTGCGAATCCTTTCCATATCCAAGCATAAAACCCTCATGTGCTTTTGGTGCAAACTTTGAGGTGTGGTGTGGGTCCTTGATCCAGCACCTTGCGCCAAATACTCTGAAGTAACTGACATTTGGCTTCTTGCCAGTTAGGAGTTCATAAGATGTCTTGTTTAGAAGTTTGTGAAGATAAACACGATTGATTGTATGGCATGCAGTGTCAATGGCTTCAGTCCAGAATTTTCTTGGAGTCTTGTATTCATCTAGCATTGTTCTGGCCATCTCAATTAGTGTTCCGTTCTTGCGTTCGACGACGCCATTCTGCTGTGGCGTGTACGGGGCTGAGAATTCATGTGTGATGCCCAAGGTATCAAGATATGTATCAGGCCAGTGTTCTTGAATTCAGTGCCATTGTCACTTCTGATGTGCTTTATCTTGGCGCCAAAATTGTTCATAGCATGATTGGCGAAGCGTCTGAAGACATCCTGCACTTCAGTCTTGTAAAGGATTATGTGCACCCAAGTATATCTAGAGTAATCATCAACAATGACGAAGCCATAGAGGCAAGCAGTAGTAGTAAAAGTTGAGTAGTGAGTGGGACCGAAAAGATCCATGTGGAGCAGTTCGAAGGGTTGAGTAGTAGTCATGATTGTCTTCGAAGGATGTTTTGCCCTCGTCATCTTCCCTGCTTCACAGGCACCGCATAAGTGATCTTTCTTGAACTTGACGCCCTCGATGCCTATGACATGTTTCTTCTTCGCAAGGGTACGGAGGTTCCTCATGCCAGCATGCCCAAGCCTCCGATGCCAAAGCCAGCATTCTGAAGCTTTTGCAAGAAGACATACTGCAAGTTGTGGCCCTGCTGAGAAATCTACCACATACAAATCATCTTTCCGATACCCTTCAAACACTAGAGACTTGTCAGATTCCATTAGTACCAGGCAACGATATTTTCCAAATATTACGACCATGTTCAAATCGCAAAGCATTGAGACAGACATTAAGTTGAAACCAAGGGATTCAACAAGCCTGACTTTATCCATGTGTTGATCCTTTGAGATTGCAACTCTACCTAGACCCAATACCTTACTTTTACCAGTGTCAGCAAATGTGATGTGGCTCTTGTCAGATGGACGTAAGGTTGAGTCCATAAGAAGGCTTCTTTTGCCAGTCATGTGATTTGTACACCCACTATCAATAATCCATTCTGAAGACTTTGAAGACGCTGGTGTCGTACCCTACAGTGCAGTTAGGGGGATAGGCTTCACTAAGAGAATTGTGAAGCAAAAACATTTGACGAACCAGTGGGTTATGAAAACTTAGATCCAGATTAGGACTAATGGGGAGAGTAGCATGCGATTCAGGAACGAAGTACATAATGATGCCATTCGGGCATTTTATCTTGCGCCCTACAAGATTTTTAAGGTCCCCAGCAATAGCGTTAGAAGATTTTGGTTTGCTGCTGGAGACCTTTCCCTGCAAAAGAGAGTTAAGCCTTCTTAACCACCCACATCTTCAAGGGTGGCTTAGAAGCAATAAGTCTAAGTGCAGCATCTAAAATTTTTGGCTTTGAAGCCTTAGCAAACAGTCTTGCAGGTGGACAATAGTACTCATAAGAATAAGCAGAATAATTTTTGGTCATATGAACATGACGGTTTGATGAACCGCTCTCATATTCATATGCCTGAGTATGGTTTCCTTGCAAAACATTTGCGTTAGTGTGACTCAGGTGAGTCCTTTGTTTGTATGAAGCCTTTGGGCCGTATGAAGCCTTTGGTCTGAGGTTTGTCTTCTTCAAGTGAGGTGTCGTGAAGACATTCACAGGAAGATTTTCTAGACACTTTTTCGGAACCCAGATCTTCTTCATAGGCGGTCCATTCCTGCAGTTAGTACCAATGTATCTGGCAAACACTTCACCATTCTGATTCTTAAACAGTTTATAGTTTGCATCAAAGGATTCATCAATGATAATGGGGTTAGCACAAGTGAAGCCAAATAAATTGGATGGATCTGCTGAAAGTTCCTTTGCATCAACCCATGTGGTTTTGGGATACTTCTCAGGTTTCCAGTAAGAGCCATCTGCATTTATTTTCCTTACGAACCCAACACCCTCTTTCCTAGGGTTTCGGTTCAGAATCTGCTTCTTGAGGACATCACATAATGTCTGATGTCCTTTAAGACTTTTGTACATCCCTGTTTCAAGCAATGTCTTCAACCTAGCATTCTCATCAGCAATAGCAGTGGTATCCTCAGCAGAGGGGTTAGTTACCACATCAACAGTTGAAGATATTGCAACAACAGTAGCAGTGGAACATTCAGCAAGAGAAGTAGCATTATCACGCTCAATGCATTTAAGACATGGTGGTTCAAATCCTTCCTGAGCGGAACTGATCTGTTCGGTGCGAAGTGACTCGTTTTCCTTTTGAAGATCTTCATGAGCCGCTCTCAATTTCTCAAGTTCTTGCTTCCTTTGAAGATAATCATAGGAAAGCTTTTCATGAGTTGTTGAGAGAGTATCAAGACGATCTTCAAGTTCCTGATATTTAACGTGAAGATTTTTTATGTCTTCAATTAAGGATTCAGATCGAGTCATTTCAGCACCCAACAGATCATCGCTTCTGTCTAACAGTTTTTGAATATGTCCCATAGCTTTCTGTTGTTCAGTTGCAATTTTAGCAAGTGTTTTGTAGCTGGGTTTCGAATCACAGTCAGAGTCATCATCACTAGATGTTTGATAGCGAGTACTGCGTGTGTTTACCTTAGCACCCCGTGCCATGAAGCAGTAGGTAGGAGTGGAGTCGTTCTTGTTATTTGCATCGGTGTCGGTGATGAAGTCATTGTCTTCAGTGTTGAAGATGGACTTGGCGACGTATGCTGTAGCCAGACTCGCAATGCCAGAATCAGACTCCTCCTCAGACTCCACCTCTGCCTCCTCAGAAGCGGACTCCTCCTCTGAATCCATTTCCTTGCCAACAAACGCACGTGCCTTGCCAGATGAGCTCTTCTTGTGTGATGAAGACTTTGAGGAAGACTTGGAAGAAGACTTTGAGTATTTCTTCTTCTTTTTGTCGTCAGAATCATATTCCTTGCTCTTCTTCTTCCTTCTGTTCTCATTGTCCCACTGTGGACACTCAGAGATGAAGTGTCCAGTTTTCTTGCACTTGTGACATGTTTTCTTCTTGTAGTCATGAGCAGAAGCTTCATCATTCCTTGAGCTTGATCGTGAAGATTTTCTGAAGCCTTTCTTCTAGGTGAATTTTTGGAACTTCTTCACTAGCATTGCAAGTTCCCTTCCAATGTCTTCAGGATCATCAGAACTGCTGTCAGATTCTTCTTCAGATGAGGAAACAGCTTTTGCCTTCAAGGCACGAGTTCGCCCATAGTTTGGACCGTAGATATCTCTTTTCTTAGAAAGCTGAAACTCATGTGTGTTGAGCCTCTCAAGTATGTCAGACGGATCGAGTGTCTTGAAATCAGGACGTTCTTGAATCATCAGGGCTAGGATGTCAAACGAACTATCAAGTGATCTCAGCAGCGTCTTGACGATTTCATGTTTGGTGATCTCAGTGGCGCCGAGGGCTTGAAGCTCATTTGTGATGTCAGTGAGCCGGTCAAATGTGTGCTGGACATTCTCATTGTCATTTCGCTTGAAGCGGTTGAAGAGGTTGTGAAGAACACTGATTCTCTGATCTCTGTGGGTTGAGATGCCTTCATTGACCTTGGAGAGCCAGTCCCAGACCAGCTTGGATGTCTTCAAGGCACTCACACGGCCATACTGTCCTTTTGTCAGATGACCACAGATGATATTTTTGGCAGTAGAGTCCAGTTGAGTGAACTTCTTGACATCAGCAGCAGTGACACCTTCTCCAGCCTTGGGAATGCCGTTCTCGACGAAATACCATAGGTCGACGTCAATGGCTTCAAGATGCATGCGCATCTTATTCTTCCAGTAGGGATATTCAGTTCCATCGAAGACGGGGCACGCAGCAGAGACTTTGATTATCCCTGCAGTCGACATAGCTAAAACTCCAGGTGGTTAAACCGAATCACACAGAACAAGGGAGCACCTTGCTCTGATACCAATTGAAAGTGCGTTATATCGACTAGATGGGGGGTGAATAGGCAATTTTTATGAAAGTCTTCAAAACGTGGGAGTTATGAAGACAAACAGCGAAGATATGCCTATTACTATGCAGCGGAAGTTAGATTACAGTAGGCAAGCCATGGTCAAGTATTCAATAGAGTGAAAGCACAATGACAAATAGTTGCAGTGTAATAAGGATCAGGTAGGAAGAAGTTATGAAGCCAAACAGATCATACATTCACGTTGTGAAGTCAAAAGATAGAGCAAGCATGCAATGGCTTCACAATGAGTAACAGTAAGAAAAAGGAAGTGAAGATGAAACCAGTGACTCGTTGAAGACAATGATGTGTTGGACAAGTTCCAGTTGCTGTGACAACTGTACGTCTGGTTGGAGTGGCTAGGTATTTAAACCTTAGGACACACAGTCCCGGACACCCAGTCCTGAACACGCAGCTCAGGACACCAAGTCATCACCGTATTCTCCTTGAGCTAAGGTCACATAGTCCTCGCCCAATCACTCTGGTAAGTCTTCAAGGTAGACTCCCAAACCTTCACAGACTTCGTTCACTGGCAATCCACAATGTCTCTTGGATGCTCTGAACGCGACGCCTAACCGTCTGGAGGATTCACAGTCCTCAAGTGTAATAAGTTTTCAGATCACACAGACAAGATGACTTAAGTGATGCCCAATGTTCTCTGGCTCTGGGTGGTTAGGGCTTTTTCCTCACTAGGAATTTTCTCTCAAAGGCTTCGAGGTGGGTTGCTCTCAAACGACAAAAGCCGTGCACTGAAATCTGAGCAGCCAACCGTTTATGGTTGTAGGGGGTGGGCTATTTATAGCCACTTGGCAACCCGACCTGATTTGTCCGAAATGACCCTGGGTCACTAAGGAACTGACACGTGTCTCAACGGTCAGATTTCAAACTCTCATGGCAACTTTACTTGGGCTACAGGCAAAGCTGACTTGTCCGGCTCTGGACAAGATTCGCTCTCATTGTCTTCACTTGAAGACATAGGTTTTTGGTTTAGGCATCACTTCAGTCATTCTGACTGGTTCTCCTGGACCCCACTTAACAGTACGGTGGTTCCTATGATTCAACACAAAAGAAAAAGAACTACGAAAGATCTACGTCTTCGAGCTCCATAGGCTTCATAACGTGTCTTCTTTTGTCATAGTGTTCAATATGAATATCTTCATATACCACCTTTGACTTCAATGTCTTCATACATTTTTAGGGGTCATCTCTGGTACTAAAACTGAATCAATGAGGGACTTCTACCTGTGTTATCCTGCAATTCTCACAAACACATTAGTCCCTCAACTAGGTTTGTTGTCAATACTCCAAAACCAACTAGGGGTGGCACTAGATGCACTTACAACTGGTCGCTGTTCGGCGAGGTTTTTCGAGTCCCTAAAGACTTATGCCGCTTAGGGCGAGGGGCCGGCCCTGTCCGGCTTACAAGCGTGTATCACGCCCCGAATTCAGCCTTCCGAATACCAGGGGCTTCGCCGAAATTTAAAATTATAGAATTCTATGGCTAAGTGAGAGTGATAAAGCATTATTAGTCCGGTTGCCTTGTTCGTTGTGCTGAGCACCTCCCTCGAAGGACCCAAATATGGGAACAAGAGTGCTCAGGTTTATCCCGAACACCCTAGCACCAGTGGCATGGGGGCAGAAGCCGAGGACTAGCCATCTCTCAGATTGGATAAACGGCCAAACAGAAGGTAATATTTTAGATTCAAACAAGCATTGCATAGCGCATATGAAACACGTTTTCATCATACAGGATCACACGAGCAAGTCTCATTCAAATATTACATCTTTTGGGCACTCATCCGCGATGAGACGGGCACCCGGCAGAACACCCTCGTAGTACATCTCGGGGTGGCGGTGCTCCTTGCCCTCCGGCGGGCCCTCCTTGATCAGCTTCATGACGTCTAGCTTGACCCACTGCAATTTCACACAGGCAAAAGCCCGGCGTGCACCTTCAATGCAGACGGATCGCTTGACGACCTCCAGCCGTGGGCAGGCATCCACAAGCCGCCTCACCAGGCCGAAGAAGCTGTTCGGAAGGGCGTCGCCAGGCCACAGCCGGACTATAAAGCCCTTCATGGCGTGATCGACCGCCTTATGTAGCTCGACCATCTGCTTCAGCTGGTCGCTCATCGGCACCGGATGTTCGGCCTCAGCATATTGAGACCAGAACAACTTCTCCGTCGAGCTTCCGTCCTCGTCCTGGTAAAATTGTGCGGCATCGGACACACTGCGGGGCAAATCTGCGAATGCTCCTGAAGAGCTCCAGATCCGGGTAAGTAATCGGTAATTTACTTTTACATGCTTGCTTTGCATATAGAAAGCCTTACCCGTCGCTATCTTCTTCATCGCGTCGATCTCTTGGAGGGCCTTTTGGGCTTCGGCCTTGGCACTTTTTGCGCTCTCGAGGGCCGTGGCAAGCTCAGACTCCTGCGTCTTGGAGTCAAGCTCCAACGTCTCATGCTTCGTCACGAGAGCCTGGAGCTCTTGCTGCACCTCGCCCACCCGAGCCTCGTGCTTCTCTCGCTCGGTGTGCTCCTGGGCCGCTTTATCTTCGGCCTAGGTTAGCGCTTGCTTCAGGGTCGCCACCTCGGTCGTGGCCCCTGACAAACATATAATGATCCCATCATTTGGCAATCGCGTCCTTTTTTTATATATACATATCTATAGACGGGGTATCACTTAGCCTTGTTCCCCTCGAGCTGCCTCTTAGCAAGGCCGAGCTCTTTCCGGGACCACTCGAGGGCCTTCTTTAGTACGGCGACCTCCGCAGTAAGTGCGGCGGACGCCAGCAGCGAAGCCTGCATATGCATATTGACATACTTATATTAGACTCCTGTGATATTATTTGATCCTCTATTCGGCTTTTCTTTGTGAACACCGAACAAAGCATCAGGGGCTACAGTCTATGCGGTAATATCTCTACTACATTTTAAAACACTTACCTCAAAGCCTGTTAGAAGGCTGGCACAGGCTTCAGTCAATCCGCTCTTGGCGGACTGAACCTTCTGGATCACCGCACTCATGATAGTGCGATGCTCCTCGTCGATGGAAGCGCTGCGAAGCGCTTCCAGCAGATTGTCCGGTGCCTCTGGATGGACAGAGGTCACCAGCACAGGTGTCTTGCCCCTCTTAGAAGGAGGCTGCCTGCCCAAGCCCGGAACCGCTGGAGGCTCCGGCACGGTGTTCGCTTGAGGGCCAAACTCGGAGCTCTCGGGGGCCCCGTCCCCTCTGCTCCTGGAGTCCGGAAGGTTGCCTTGGGGCGCCTCCGGGACTGTCTCCCCTCGATCCGGTGCGTCTTGAGACTACACCTCGGCGTCGTCGGTAGGATGAGGGGAGGTGGCGGTCGGGACCGGATCGCTATCCATGTCCGACGAGCCCAGGGAGCCGTCCGATGATACCTCGATATTGGCTCGTGGCGGCCTGCATAATCATGTTCGGCGATTAGGGAAAGCAGTGCGACAAAGGAATCCTATGAGTTACTCTGCTATCCGAATACTTACGATCTTCCCGGGGGCTTGAACCTGGGCAACCACTAGTCTTCGCCTTCGTCGGTGGCGGTGGAACTGTCTGGAAGAAGAGTCCTTCCCTTCTTGGACCCCCGGCCTCCCCAGTAGGCCGGCCTTCCTTTTCTTGTCTCTCCCAGTCGGTGGGGGAGCATCTTCTTCTTCTTCTTCCTCGTCTTCGGGGAAAGAGTGCGCCGTAGAGTCATCGGACAGTGAGTCCGACGACGCCTGACGTCGGGAACTCTTTCGGGTTCCCTTGGCCTTCTTGGTCTTCTCCGGCACCTTATAAGGGGCCGGAGTCAGCATCTTCGCCAGAAGAGTGTCTGCGGGGCCTTCGGGCAAAGGAGCCAGACAGTCAATCTGTCCGGCCATCTTTTGCCGGTCCTATCAAAGGTACTCGAGTTTAGATCCTGCATAGAGTCCATCTATATAAAAAATAAGCATCCTGTGAAAGGTAAAGCAGCTTACCGCACTGGCTTGGCGCTTCACGTTGAATCCGCGATCCTCGGTAATAGGGGGGGGGGGGCCTTGGCGCTTTTGAACAGCACCCTCCAGGCATCTTCATCAGTCGTGTAGAAGAGCCTGTTCAGAGTTCGGTGCTGCGCTGGATTGAATTCCCACAAGTTGAACTCCCGTTGTTGGCACGGGAGTATCCGGCAGATGAGCATAACTTGGACTATGTTGACAAGCTTGAGCTTCTTGTCCAGCATGTTTTGAATACATGTTTGGAGTCCGGTTAGCTCTTTCAAATTACCCCAGGACAGGCCCTTCTCTTTCCAGGAGGTGAGCTGCGTGGGGATGCCAGATCGGAACTCGGGGGCCGCTGCCCATGCAGGGTCGCGCGGCTCGGTGATATGGAACCACCCCGATTGCCACCCCTGTATGGTTTCCACAAAGGAGCCCTCGAGCCATGTTACGTTGGGCATCTTTCCCACCATGGCACCTCCGCACTCCGCCTGGCGGCCGCCCACCACCTTCGGCTTGATGTTGAAGGTCTTCATCCATAAGCCGAAGTGGGGCCTGATGCGGAGGAAGGCCTCGCACACGACGATAAACGCCGAGATGTTGAGGATGAAGTTCGTGGCCAGATCGTGGAAATCTAGGCCGTAATAAAACATGAGCCCCCGAACGAAGGGACGAAGAGGGAATCCCAGTCCATGGAGGAAATGGGTGGGAATACTACCCTCTCATGGGGCCTAGGGGTGGGGATGAGCTGCCCCTCATCTGGGAGCCGGTGCGCGATGTCGTCGGGCAGGTATCTGGCTCTCCTCAGTTTCTTGATGTCTCCCTCCATGATGGAAGAGACCATCCACTTGCCTCCCGCTCCGGACATGGTTGGAGAAGGTTGAGGTGTAAGTGTGGACTTGGGCGCTAGAGCTCGAGTGTGCGAAAACGGATGAGCGAAGGAGAAAGAAGGCGTGGATAGAAAGGTGAATCCTTATCCCTTTATATGAGTGGACGAAACTAAGCGTCCCCACTTGCCTGGTAAAACTCGCTTATCCCCCAAGCAATGCAATTGATGGTGCGGTTGGGTTACCCACGCCCATATTGATGAGAATCCCGTAATAAGGGGACACGATCTCTGCTTTGACAAGACGTGTCGAAAAACCGCCTCGCGTTATGTGCGGGGCTGGTTAAAAGAAACGGTTCGAATAATCACCGGGCCATGACATAACGTCATGCTGCCAAAACAAGCCAGCAAATTAGATCTGCGAAAATATTATTCTCTCTATGGTGGAATGTGGAACTTATTTTGCAGGGTCAGACACTATCCACGTATTCAAATTCTTCTATGATGTATTCGGAGAAGGAACCCGCCTTGCAATGCCGAAGACAATACTGCGCGCCAGACTCATCGTCATTGAAGCCTGGTTTAGGGGCTACTGAGGGAGTCCTGGATTAGGGGGTCTTCGGATAGCCGGACTATGTCCATTGGCCGGACTGTTAGACTATGAAGATACAAGATTGAAGACTTCGTCTCGTGTCCAGATGGGACTCTACTTGGCGTGGAAGGCAAGCTAGGCAATACGGATAGGGATATCTCCTCCTTTGTAACTGACCTTGTGTAACCCTAACCCTCTCCGGTGTCTATATAAATCAAAGGGTTTTAGTCCGTAGAACAACAATTGTCGGGTGGTAGGTGCGACATATGCCAACGGGTGGCTTATCATTGTGGGAGTTAGTAAGACATCGCCGGTGCCTGGAAACGGGATAAGGCGAAGACATGCACGCCGGCGGATCTTACCCATCTTCGGGGCTCTCCGTGGAGATAACACCCCTACTGCTGTTCTGCGGGGTCTCCGCATGATCACTGGATGGACAAGTAGCTACACAATGCTCCTTGAGCTGTTTGGTGGGAGGAGGAAGAAGGGCACGGCTAGCCTACTTCTTCTCCTTGTGTGGTGTCTAGGACTAGCAGGGGGTTGAACCCTTTGCATGGGTGCCCCGGGGGGTTTATATAGGCCTACCCCCTAGGGGTACAATGGTAATCCGACTGGGCACGGGGCCCAGCCGTCTGTGACTGCGCTCGCCGGCTTCTGCGCCGGCTGCTGGGGCCCGCCGACTAGTGGGTCCCGCCGGCTGCCGGCCCCTTGGTCGACAGGCAGGCCCCACTGCCCAGGGCCTAGTTGGCGGCTGGTTACTGTTGCTCTATCTTGGTGACGTGGGCTTCGTCGTGGTAGGCGCGGCTACAGTGCCGCCGCCCGTCGGGCGATCGTGGTAGCCTCACCGCGTCTTGTCTCCTTACTGGGGCGTCTCCTTCGAGGGAGGTGGCAAGCCGGCTGCGGGGAGCCGGCTCTGTCTCGAGCCGACTGGGGGGAGGCGTGGCCGCCTTCGGGTGTCTCTCTGCCCTAAGGGGCCCACCATTTGTGGGCCACGCTGGCGGCCCGTCGTGGGTGACACTAGGGTCAACATGGGAACAGTGCCGCGCCGGACGGGTCATGCCCACTCCATACGGTGCACTGTGCCAGGCGTGCTCCGGGATCCGGGGGTGGCAGGCTCCACTGTAGCCACGCCCCATCGCACCGCCGTTAGGTGGGTGCAAACTTTGAGGGTACAGTCTCGACCGCTTTATGGGAGCCGGCTTCTTGGAGTCGGCCTTCTCACGGCCGGCTTCCCGAAGTCGGCCCTCCCGTGGCTTTCTTCATGAGGGCTAAAGTCGGGCCGCCTTCCGAAAGCCGGTCTGGATGACAGCCAGCGAGGGGAAGGCGGCCCCATGTCTTGGGTTCTTGAGAGCCGGACAGTCTCGTAATTTTTTCAGAAGGGCCAGGGGAAGCCGACTAGGCTACCCATGGCTATTTACTCGGACAGTAGTCCCTGAAGCTGATCGAGCTCCGAGGCGGACAAAGGGACGAGAAGCTTGGTCAGCTTCCCATCCTGAAGAGCCGGCTATGCAGGTGTATGCCGACTTCAGAGAGCTCTGCGTCTTGCAGGCGGGAAGGGGTCGACCTGCGTGCCGACCGCGGGCCCTCCCGCGGCCACGTGGCAGCAAGATCCTTCCAGCGCACGCGCGCGACGGGACGCCGCCGTAGGCCTGGGCCCGCCACTCGCAGGCCTTGGTCTGAGCGCGGATCTTCCGTGGCCCACATGGACCGCTCGCCTTCCCGCGGTGGTTTTATTTCGCCGTTAAGGCACAATAAGCGCGGGACGTGGGGGAGTGGGCACGATCGATCCCCACATTTCCCCACGCCGCGCCTCCTTGGCTCCGCCACGCGAGCCTATAAGTAGGGGGAGGAGGGGGAGCGGCAGAGGTTCGCACGCTCCCTCTTGCTCTGCCCCCTATCGTCCTCGTTTCTTCCTCTCGCTGCCGCCACAGCCTCCCGTCTCAGCGCCGCCGCGCCTCCACATCGTCTTGCTCCCATGGCGCTGTCGAGCTCGTGGGACGGCTCCAATGTCCATGAGGACCATGTTGAGTTCCTCCGCCAGACTCGGCGCCTGCCCGATGCCAACCTCGTGCGGGTCCGCCTGGCGCTAGAGACGGAGGTCTCGCCGGCGCCGGAGGAGGGCGAGCGGGTCGTCTTCCGCTCGCACTTCCTGCGCGGCTTCGGCCTTCCACTGAGCGGATTTCTGCGCTCCTTCCTCGAGTTCTACAACCTTCAGCCGCATCACCTCACGCCCAATGCGGTGATGCTGCTGTCGGCCTTCGTCTCCCTCTGCGAAGGTTTCTTGGGGCTGCTCCCCACGCTGGAGCTCTGGGGGGAGTTCTTCCAGAGCAAACTCGGCACCGTCGTCGCAGGCGTGCCCGCCCCCTGCGGGCCCTTCATCGCCATGAGGAGGGCGGGCGAGAACAACCCGTTCCCGCCCATCCCCCTGATCCAGTCGGTGAAGATCTGGCAGAAGTCATACTTCTACGTGAAGAACGTCGCCGAGCAAGGAGACCACGTCAACCTGCCGGCTTATGTAGCCGGCGCGCCGGCTGGGAGGCAGCCTTCATGGAGTTTCCGGTCTCGGTCACTGTCTCAGGCCGGGAATGCCGCCGTCTCCCGCCTTCGGGTGATGATGCAGTCAGAAGGCCTGAGCGGGGCTGACTTGGTGGCCGCCTTCGTGGAGCGCCGGATATCTCCTCTTCAAAGCCGGCCCCACATGATGTGCCAGATGAGTGGCCGCTTCGACCCAAGCCGGCTGAGCACCAGGGAGATGCCTCATGCGGAGGTATCGTATATGGTAAACTATATCTCCAACTGCAAGCTCGCCGAGGACTGGCGATATGGCAAGGCGCCGTATTCTCGCGCCAACCCTCCGCCCGTGGTAAGCTTTCCTTTCTTTCTTCTTTTTGTTGGTTGACGGCTTTATGATGGCCGGCTTCTGATCAGTCGGTTCTTCTTAGCAGAACCCCCTTCTCCCGCCGACGACGGGGACAGCGGGGATAGAACGCCAGTATGCCCCCGACCGCACGGCGGACGACGTTGATGATCCGGACTTGGGGGCGGCCACCATGGAAGACGCCGTCGTGGGGGACGACGCCGAGCCCGGGGGCTCAAGGCTCACCGCGAGCTTCGAGGACTGACCGGATGATGCTGAAGCCGAAGTCGCCCCGCGTCGCCAGCCGGCGGCCGACCATCAGGGCGCGGGCTCGTCCATCGCGCCGGCTGCCGGTGGTGGCGCACAGAAGCGCCGGGCCGCTTCAGGCCTCTTCGGCAGTCGGCCAAAGAAGTCCAAAGCCTCCACCGCGGCGACCAAGCGAGACGAGGCGGCTGCGAAAGCGGCCTGCTTCCGCAAGGCGGTGAAGCAGCCTCAGGCGGTCTCAGCGTAAGTCGTCAATTGCCTTGTCGCGTGCTCTTCATCATTCTCTTCTTGTTCGAGCATTCTTCTTAATTTCTTCTGCTTGCTGGACAAGGCGCCGCTTTCCCTTGAGCGTGGTCCGGGCGGCTCCGTAGTTGGGCCGACTGGAGGTTCTTCAAGCTCCCGCCGCGTGGACCCCCGCGCCGACCTTAGGGAGGCCACAGAGCGGAATGCCCGTGAAGCGCGGGAGGAGCGCGAGGCGGCGGAGAAAGCGGCCGCCCAGGCGGCGAGGGAGCAGGCCGACGCGGCAGCCAAGGCTCAGGCGGAGGCGGCGACCACGGAGACGGAGGCGGAGGGTTCGCGCAACCAGCCTCCGCTGCTCGCCATTCCCCTCCGAGCCGTGGCCCTCGACACCCCATTGCCCTTGGCGGAGGAGATCGTCCAAGACCCGCCACTGATGGAGAAGGGGGAGGAACCCGTGGCCTTTGCGAGGAGAGCGCCGCCAGCAGCGCCAACCAGAGCGGGCCAAGGCGGCCAATCGTCAGCGGCGCCAGAGGGTCCGTCCGGGGGTGAGCCGGAGGACAGAGCCGGCCTCGAGGTGCAGCCGGTGACGGGCCGGCGCGCAGGGGGAGGCGCCGCTCCGCCGGAGTCGCGCCGAGTCGCGGGCGCGGGCCAGTCGGCAGAAGATCTAGAGGCGGCTAGCACTGCCACGTCTGAGTGGACTCCCCGCGGGGGGGCTGGCGAGCTGAATGTGGCGGCTCAAGGGGTCCGGAGCCGGCTGCAAGCTCAGGCCGCCCTGCTGCAACAGTTCACCCAGGAGTTCCTGTCGAAGTGAGCCACCATCCGGGTGAGTCCTTCATTCTTGGCCGCTTTGCTCTCTTGATTTCTTCCGTGGGGGCGCGTCAGCGCACCCACTGGGTGTAGTCCCCGAGATTCGGGCCGACTGCTACGCAGTCGGATCGGATCTTTCTTGACGGCTACCTTATTTTTGCCTCTTGTCTGAACTTCCAGGAATATCACAACTCCCGTGCTACCACCTTCAACTCCCAGGCTCGGGAGTTGAGCCAGAGGACCGACGACCTGGCTGACAGCCGAAGTAAGTACTTGATCTTGTCTGTCTCCTGTGGGGGCGCGTCAGCGCACCCACTGGGTCTAGTCCCCGAGATTCGGGCCGACTGCTGAGCAGTCGAGTCGGATCTTTCTTGACGACTTTTTCCTTATTGGTTTTTCTTTTTCTTTGTCTTCAGGGGCCAACGCCGACTTGAGGAAGGGGCTCGGCGAAGCGAAAGCCGCCCTTCATACCAAGGATGCCGAGTACGCTGCCTTGGTCCAGGAGCGTGATCGCCTGGCCAAGAAGCTGGCCGACCAAGAGAAGAGCCACAAGGCGACGATCCCCCGCACCCCAAGCCGGACTGCCGACTGGTTGGAGGTCGCAGTTGGTCGTTTCGAGGCTTGGAAGGCGTCGGCGGCCCGCCTCGGAGCCGGGCGGGCGTTGGAGTTCGTTCGGGCTGAGCCTGGACCAGCTGCGCACTTGGCGGATGGAGGCCGACGCGGAGCTGGAAGAGGTGAGGCCGGCTATCGCTCAGTGGGCTTCGATGATCGCCGAGTGCACCGACATCAGCGTTTTTGCACCCGAGATCGATGATGATGGTGTTGCCCAGCCGGAGGAGTGGTTTGGGCTGAACCCGGCGGTGGGCGAGGACTCGGCAGAGGAGATCGCCTCCAGCGACGAGGGCGAGGATGAAGAAGAGGAGGACGGCGAAGACGCCGAGCTGGCTGGTGGAACAACCGGCCGACCCCAGGCCGACCGTGCCTCCAGCAACGCGTGGAAGCGCGCCCTCTGCGGGAGGCGGTGACCAAGCCGAGGTTCGCCAGCCGGCCGCTCCTTCAGCCGGCACAACCGTCTCCGCCAACCAGCCCGGCTCGTCGGTCGCTCCGCCAGCTTGACCTGCCATCTTTACTTTTCCTGCTTGTTGTCCTTTGAACAATCTTCATTAAGTTTTCGCAGTTCCACCCACTGGGGGTGTATCCAAACTATGTTGAATGCTGGCCTCTCGGAGGTCTTTTATGTAAATATTGTTATGTGCATGTTTGGTTTCCATTCGCGTATGCTTTTTATCCTTAGGCCTTTTCCTTTGCCGCCTTCCCTCTTTGGGGAGGCAAGTACTTGAGCTTTCTTGGATTGAAGTGAAGTGAATGGAAACCGGCCGGCCAGCTACTCTGGTAGCTTGTCGGCGGTGGGAGAAAAACCGGCTTTTGTTATATTAGTCCGTTAGTCCCTAGCCGTTTTTCGTGTGGGCGCCCGTTCCTGCCTTTAACTCTTGCCAGCCGGACAGCTGGTTCTTCGAACTGCGACTTTTGGCAAGAGAAAGCTTGGGAGCCGGCACACTACTTGTCTGACTGTGGGTAGGACTTCTAATATAACTCCAGTTGGCTAGTCCCCGAGCCGACTAGTCGAACCCGGTGCCGGACAGAACAAGTAAATGAAATGACAAGGTCATAAGCATGATATTTTTCATTCATAGATAAGAGATGGCAGTCCCCGAGCCCTCCTTGGGGGGCCTATTGTCTCATACTTAATACAAAAGTTAGCATGATACATACTGTATTTCAACTATAAAATCTTCGAAGGAGGTTGGCGTTCCATGGTCGTTCCGACTCCTTGCCGGAGTCGTCTCTCTTGCGTGCCTTCGGCTTCTGGGCGTCGATCAGGTAGTAGGAGTCGTTGCCTAGAGCTCTGCTGATGACGAAGGGGCCTTCCCAAGGGGCCGAGAGCTTGTGCTGGCCGGCTGTTCGCTGGATCAGCCGGAGCACAAGATCGCCCTCTTGGAAAGATCTTGGCCTGACCTTCCGGCTGTGGTAGCGGCGCAAACCCTGCTGGTAGACAGCAGACCGGCTGAGGGCTAACAGCCGGCTTTCTTCCAGCAGGTTGACGCCGTCTTCTCATGCTTCCTTGGCCTCCGCTTCCATGTACATGGTTACTCGAGGCGAGTCGAACTCGATGTCAGTTGGGATGACCGCCTCGGCACCATACACATGGAAGAAAGGGGTGAAGCCGGTTGACTTGTTTGGTGTAGTGCGCAGGCTCCAGAGGACAGCCGGTAGCTCATCGAGCCAACAGCCGGCTGAACGCTCCAGAGGTACGACCAGTCGAGGCTTGATGCCGGAGAGGATGAGGCCGTTGGCTCGGTCGACCTGGCCGTTTGACTGCGGGTGGGCGACGGATGCTAAGTCCAGCCGGATACCTTGGGCTGCGCAGAAACATGCCAAGGCTCCTTTGGCAAAATTCGTGCCATTGTCGGTGATGATGCTGTGTGGCACGCCGTACCGAGTTGTTATGTCTGCGATGAACGTCACAGCAGTCGGCCCATTCAGCTTCTTGATCGGCTTTGCTTCAATCCACTTGGTGAATTTGTCCACGGCGACGAGCAGATGCGTCATGCCGCCGCGCGCCGTCTTGAATGGGCCCACCATGTCCAGTCCCCAAACGGCGAAGGGCCAAGTGAGGGGAATGGTCTTGAGTGCCGAAGCCGGCATGTGTTGCTTGGAGCTGAAGAGTTGGCACCCCTTGCAATATTTAACTAATTCTCTGAGGATTGCAATGCCCTTCTCTTGCTCGACGCACCATTGGAGGATTCCAGTGACACTGCGCTTGACTAGTTCTCTGTTGACGATTGTGTATGCTCCGGCTCGACGTTGGACTTGTCTTGCCTCTGTTTCGTCAACCGGCAGATCTTGGTTTACTAGGAAGTTGAGGATGGACTGAGCCCATGACGGAGCCGCAACTTCTTCTACTGCCAATGTGGCTACTGCCACCAGGGTGGGCGGGCTGGGTGGTGAAATGCTGGAGTCGGCCGCCGGCTGTTGTGCTGGTGCAGTCCCCGGGCCGGCTACCGCAGTCCCCGAGCCGGGTGTGGCAGTCCCCGAGCCGGTTGCCGAAGTCCCCGGGCCGGCTACGGGAGTCTCGGGGTCGCCTACTTGGTTCTTCGAGCCGGACCCGGCCGCATCGGGGTCAGGCGACACGAAGATGGAGTCGGACTCTGGAGACGGCTTGATAGATGGCTTGAGGAGGCGTTGTAGAGCGACGCCGGTTGGTATTGCTTGCTGAGTAGAGCCTATTCGAGCCAGGGCATCGGCTGGCTCGTTGTCGTCTTGCGGTACGTGGAGGAACTCGCATCCTTCAAAGTATCCGCTGAGTTGTTGGACCAGGAAGCGGTAGCTCGCCATATTTGCGTCCTTGGCGTCCCAGTCGCCGGATGATTGCTGGACCACCAGGTCCGAGTCGCCATAACATAGGATCCGGCGAATGCCAAGTTCTTTGGCAAGCCGGAGCCCGTGTATGAGCGCCTCGTACTCGGCCACGTTGTTGGAGGCGGCAAAGTGGATCTGTAGCGTGTATCTGAGCTTGTCGCCTTTGGGAGAGGTAAGGATGACACCGGCTCCCAAGCCGGTGCGCATCTTGGACCCGTCGAAGTGCATGCGCCAATGGGTGGAGTCGGGAGCCGGCGGCAGGTACTGGGTCTCGGCCCAGTCGACGAGGAAGTCGGCCAGTGCTTGGGACTTGATGGCGGTGCGGGGCTGGTAGAAGATCGTGTAGGGGTCCAGCTCGACGGCCCATTTCGCCACCCGGCCGGATGCGTCCCGGCTGCCTATGATCTCGGCCAGCGGGGCGGTGCATACGACCGTGACGGGATGCTCTTGAAAGTAGGGCTTCAACTTCTTGGCGGTGAAGTACACGCCGTAACACATCTTCTGGTAGTGCGGGTAGTTCTGCTTTGAGGCGGACAGCACCTCGCTCAAATAATACACTGGCCTCTGGACCGGCTGGGCTCGGCCTTCTTCTGGGTGTTGGACTACGATGACGGTGCTGACCACACGGCTGGTTGCGGCGATGTAGAGGAGCATGGGCTCTTTCTCAGTCGGCGCCGCCAGGACGGGCGGCGTGGCCAGCATCTTCTTCACCTCGTGAAAAGCTTGGTCGGCCTGGTCGTTCCACTCGAAGTGAGTGCTCTTCTTCATGAGGTGGTAGAGGGGGAGGGCTTTCTCTCCGAGCCAGCTGATGAAGCGGTTCAAGGAGGCCAAGCACCCGGTGAACCTTTGAATGTCTCGAAGCTTGGTGGGGATCGCCATTCTCTCGATGGCCTTGATCTTCATCGGGTTGCATTCAATGCCGCGTTCGGGGACCAAGAAGCCTAGGAGCTGGCCGGCTGGCACTCCGAACACGCATTTCTCGGGGTTGAGCTTGATTTGGAGCCGGCATAGGTTCTCAAACGTTTCCTTGAGGTCTCCCAGCAAGGTGCCGTGCTTCTCCGTCTTCACCACGATGTCGTCCACGTAAACGTGAGCGTTTCTGCCGAGCTGCTTGAGGAGGCACTTCTGCCGAGCTGTCAATCCTTGGCAGGGCAAAGGGATCTTTGGGGCAGGCCTTGTTGAGGCTTGTGTAGTCTATGCACATGCGCCACTTGTTGTTCTTCTTTAGCACGAGGACCGGGTTGGCGAGCCACTCTGGAAAGAAAACATCCATAATAAAGCCAGCTGCCAGAAGCCAGGCTATGTCCTCCCCTACAATCCTGCGTTTCTCCTCCGACAGTCGGCGAAGGGGTTGTTTGACTGGCTTTGCGTCTTCTCGAACGTGTAGTTTGTGCTCGGCGAATTTCCTCGGAACACCCGACATGTCCTTGGGGGACCATGCAAAGATGTCCCGATTCTCACGGAGGAAATCGGTGAGCTCGCCTTCCTATTTGCTGTTCAGGTTTGCCCCAATGACGGCAAACCTCTCTGGGTGCTCAGGGTCAAGAGGTATCTTCTTCGTCTCCTTGGCCGGCTGGAAAGATCCTTGAGTATCATGCTCCTTGGGGCCGGGGGACACGGCCGACTGCTTGCCGGCTATGGCCACGACTCGGTCCAACATCTTCTTTTCTTCGGCAATCACAAGGGACTCGGCCAGCCGGCTGCTGGCTGATGCGCACTCAGAGGACTTCTTGTAATCGCCGGCTACGGTGATGACGCCTTTGGTGCTTGGTATCTTCATCTTGAGGTATGCATAGTGGGGAACTGCCATGAATTTGGCCAAGGCAGGTCGACCAAGCAATGCATGGTAAGGGCTCTCCAGGTCCACCACTTCAAACCAGATCGCTTCCCGGCGGAAATGTTCCTTGTCCCCAAAAAGTACATCAATCTTGATCTTGCCAATGGGGGCGCAGGACAGGCCGGGTACGATGCCATGAAACACTGTCCGAGTAGGCATGAGCTGCCTCGTCTTGACGTTTAGCTTCTCCAGGGTGTCACGGTACAGGATGTCAATGCTGCTCCCGCCGTCTATCAACACACGGGAGAAGCGGGCGGCGCATCTGTCCGTTGCAAGGGTGGCTTCCAGGACCAAGGCATAAGAGCCGGGAGACGGCATCACCTCTGGATGGTCGGCCCGGCTCCAGCTGATGGGCTTTTCTGACTAATGCATGTGTCCGGCGGGGTTGGCAGCAACCACGCTGACATCCTGGTGCTCTCGGTGTTTGCTGTGCCGGTCTTCGGGCTGGCTCGTAAAGACGATGTAGTTTGCTTGCTCGTCGGGGAATTCGTCGTGCACGGCTCCGACTGCGGGCCGAGCGGCCGGAGGCGGCGGGCCGGCAGGCGGAGGCGGCACGAGCCCCTCGCCTTTAGAGATTCGTGTGAGCCAATGGCACTTCCGGGTTGTGTGGTTGGACGGCTTCGCGCCGCTGTGGAACTTGCAGGGGGCGTCGAGAGTTTGCTCGTAGGAGAAGACCGGCTGCCAAGCCGGCCTACCGCCCTTGGGCTTCTTGGGCGCGGGTCGCCCTTCAGGCGGCACGTCTTCAACTGTGGCCACCTGCCGACTGGCGGGAGGCGGCGCGGGGCCCTTGCGCTTGTGGTCGTTCGAGTGTGGGCGTCGACCGAAATCCCCAGCCGGCGTCTTGAGCGCCGGGTTGAGTACTTTTCCGGATGCGTCTACCCGAAGCTCGGTCTTCATCGAGGAGTCGGCGGTGGCGTACTTGTCGGCTATGTCCAGAAGCTCGTCGAGGGTAGTCGGCTCGTCGCAGAGGAGCTTGTGCTTGAGGAGGGTGCCTTCTCGGCATCCGGCTGTGAAGTATTCTATGGCCTGTACCTCGTGCACCCCTTCGTAAGAGTTGCGGAGCTCGGCCCAACGCGTGAGGTAGTCGCGAGTGGACTCGGTGGGGCCTTGTATGCACAAGGAGAGATGTCTGGGCTTGGGAGCCCGCTTGTAGGTGCTGGTGAAGTTGCGGATGAAAGCTTCTGTGAAGTCCAGCCAGCTGTTGATGCTGCGCGGCTTGAGGCTATTGAGCCAGGTCCGCGCCGTGCCTTGCACCATGAGGGGCACGTACTTCACGGCAACGCGCTGGTTACCGTTGGCTATGCTAACCGCTGTGGAGTAGTCGATCAACCAATCTTCCGGCTTCACAGAGCCGTTGTACTTGGGCGTGTCTCTTGGGAGTGAGAACCCTTTGGGGAAAGGCTCGTCGTGGATGCGCGGGCCGAAACAAGGCGGGCCGACATCGTCTTCTTCTTCCAGCGCCAGGGATCGCGCCAGGCGGTCGATCCGATGGCGGGTGTCATTCTCGCCGACTCCCTCGTGGCGACCCAGTCGGCCGCTGAGAGTCGGGTGCACCACTGGCGGCGGGGCGGGATATCTCTCTCCACGGGGTGGAGGTGGAGGCGGGTTGCCCCGCCATTCCATGGCTCGGGGATGGTCGTCCGCGTCTCGCTTGATGGAGATTCGGGTCCGGCTACGGCTGGCAGCCGGCTCTTTCTCGCGCCGCGCGCGGGTGTTGCTCGTAGTCGGTGTTCGGGACGTCGCGCCGTGATCTCGGCGCGGGGGAGGGCTTCCCGCGCGGGCGTCGGCTTCATTTCGCTGCGCGGCTGCGTCAATCAGTTGCTGGATGCGCCGGGTCATGTGGGGGAGGTCTTCGGCCTCCAAACCGTCCAACTCCTCTACGGCCGCCTGGGCGGCACGCAAGTTCTCGAGCAGAGTGGCATAGACCGGACGGTCAACTCCCAGCGTGTCGGCGATGACGGCGCCGCGTTGCTTGACAAGGCCGGCCCGGCTTGGCCCGCCCGGGGCCGGCTTGCCGAAGGCGGCGCGGTCAGCTTCGCGCTTGTAGGCCTCAGTGAGGCGTCTTACGGAAGCCAGCCTCCGGCCCTCTGCGAGGAGGGCGAGGCGGCATGCCTCCAGTGCTTCGTCATCGGCATTAGCCGGGAGGGGGGTGGACAAGTCGTGGGCTGCCGCGTGCGGGGCGTCGTGGGTGCTCTCGTCGGCCGGGCCGCCGTGGCCGACAACCATCACCTCGGTGGTGACAGCGTCGCAGCCACCGGCTCAGGGAAGCGGGTCATTGTAGATCGTGACGTTGGTGGGGAAGGTGTCGAACGAGGCCGTGTCGGAGTCGACAGACATCGGGTTGGTGGAGCCAACCGACTCCAGGTCCACAGCAGGCTCGCTGGAGACATGGAGCTGGCCGAGAAGGTTGGTGAGGCGGTCGGTGCCCGCATCGGAGGCGAGCTCGTCGGAGATGAGGGTTTCGTTGAGGAGATCGGCGAGGCTGCTCGCCGCACAGACGCTGGTGACGCCTTGCAGCGCGTCGTGGCAAGCGCCATCGGGCGTGCCGTGCTGGCTACGCTCGCGGGGGAGGAAGAAGGTTCCCGTCCAGAATAGGTCTCCGGACGACGGTGCACCTGGCCCCACGGTGGGCGCCAAATGTCGGGTGGTAGGTGCGACATATGCCAATGGGTGGCTTATCATTGTGGGAGCCAGTAAGACATTGCCGGTGCCTGGAAACGGGATAAGGCGAAGACATGCACGCCGGTGGATCTTACCCAGCTTCGGGGCTCTCCATGGAGATAACACCCCTACTGCTGCTCTGCGGGGTCTCCGCATGATCACTAGATGGACAAGTAGCTACACAATGCTCCTTGAGCTGTTTGGTGGGAGGAGGAAGAAGGGCACGGCTAGCCTGCTTCTTCTCCTTGTGTGGTGTCTAGGACTAGCAGGGGGTCGAACCCTTTGCATGGGTGCCCCGGGGGGTTTATATAGGCCTACCCCCCGGGGGTACAATGGTAATCCGACTGGGCACGGGGCCCAGCCGTCTGTGACTGCGCTCGCCGGCTTCTGCGCCGGCTCCTGGGGCCCGCCGACTAGTGGGTCCCGCCGACTGCCGGCCCCTTGGTCGACAGGCAGGCCCCATTGCCCAGGGCCTGGTTGGCGGCTGGTTACTGTTGCTCTATCTTGGTGACGTGGGCTTCATCGTGGTAGGCGCGGCTAAAGTGCCACCACCCGTCAGGTGATCGTGGTAGCCTCACCGCGTCTTGTCTCCTTAATGGGGCGTCTCCTTCGAGGGAGGTGGCAAGCCGGTTGCGGGGAGCCGGCTCTGTCTCGAGCCGACTGGGGGGAGGCGTGGCCGCCTTTGGGTGTCTCTCTGCCCGAAGGGGCCCACCATTTGTGGGCCACGCTGGCGGCCCACCGTGGGTGACACCAGGGTCAACATGGCAACAGTGCCGCGCCGGACGGGTCATGCCCACTCCGTACGGCGCACTGTGCCAGGCGTGCTCCGGGATCCGGGGGTGGCAGGCTCCACTGTAGCCACACCCCGTTGCACCGCCGTTAGGTGGGTGCAAACTTTGAGGGTACGGTCTCGACCGCTTTATGGGAGCCGGCTTCTTGGAGTCGGCCTTCTCACGGCCGGCTTCCCGAAGTCGGCCCACCCGTGGCTTTCTTCATGAGGGCTAAAGTCGGGCCGCCTTCCGAAAGCCGGTTTGGATGACAGCCAGCGAGGGGAAGGCGGCCCCATGTCTTGGGTTCTTGAGAGCCAGACGGGCTCGTAATTTTTTCAGAAGGGCCAGGGGAAGCCGGCTAGGCTACCCATGGCTATTTACTCCGACAACAATCATACCATAGGCTAGCTTCTAGGGTTTAGCCTCTCTGATCTCGTGGTAGATCTACTCTTGTACTACTCATATCATCAATATTAATCAAGCAGGACGTAGGGTTTTACCTCCATCAAGAGGGCCCGAACCTGAGTAAAACTTCGTGTCCCCTGCCTCCTGTTACCATCCGGCCTAGACGCACAGTTCGGGACCCCCTACCCGAGATCCGCCGGTTTTGACACCGACACCGGGGATATTTTCCCGGATGTTTCCCCCCTTCACCGGTATCACCTCATACCGCGTTAGGGCACTCCTATCACCGTTACTTGACATGTCATGCATCGTTATGCAACTGTTTGCATTGTATTCATTGTTTCTCCCCCCTCTTCTCTTCGGTAGACTACGAGACTGACGCTGCTGCTGGTGCCCCGATCGACTACACTGTTGACGACCTCTCTTTCTTGCCAGAGCAACTAGGCAAGCCCCCCCTGATCACCAGATATTGCCTACTCTTCTCTCTACTACTTGCATTAGAGTAGTGTAGCATGTTACTGCTTTCCGTTAATCCTATTCTGATGCATATCCTGTCATTGTTGCTACAACTGTCGATACCTTACCTGCAATCCTAAATGCTTAGTATAGGATGCTAGTTTACCATCAGTGGCCCTACATTCTTGTCCGTCTTCCATGCTATACTATCGGGCCGTGATCACTCAGGAGGTGATCATGGGTATATACTTATATACATGTTATATGATACTTGTGGTGACTAAAGACGGGTCGGCTCGAAGAGTACCCGCGAGTGATTCATGGATTGGGTCCGAAAGGACGTTTGTCCCGACGGCCCTCTGAGTGGATCTTTGTGGCGGAGTGACAGGGTAGGTGGAGACCACCTAGGAGAGAGGTGGGCCTGGCCCTGGTCGGCGTCCGCGATTAATTCAATTAACACGCTTAACGAGATCTGGGTATTTGATCTGAGTCTGGCCACTGGCCTATACGCACTAACCAACTACGCGGGAACAGTTATGGGCACTCGACGTCGTGGTATCATCCGAAGCCTTCGTGATGTTAGCGACTGAGCGGCGCGCGCCGGGTTGGACTGGAACGCCTGCTCTTGTATAACGGAGGCTAGGTGTGCTCACCGGCCGCGTTCGCAACGTGCATGTGTGCAATGGGAGATGGGCCCAGACCCCTGCGCCATAGGATTTAGACCGGCATGCTGACCTCTCTGCTGTACCTAGGTAGGGCTGCGACGTGTTGATCTTCCGAGGCCGGGCATGACCCAGGAAAGTGTGTCCGGACAAAGGGGATCGAGCGTGTTGGGAAATGTGGTGCACCCCTGCAGGGAAGTTTATCTAATCGAATAGTCGTGATCTTCGGTAACAGGACGACTTGGAGTTGTACCTTGACCTTATGACAACTAGAACTGGATACTTAATAAAACACACCCTTCCAAGTGCCAGATACAACCGGTGATCGCTCTCTCACAGGGCGACGAGGGGAGGATCCTCGGTTAGGATTATGCTACACGATGCTACTTGGTGAACTTACCATCTACTCTCTTCTTCATCCTGCAAGATGGAGGTGGCCAGAAGCATAGTCTTCGATAAGGACTAGCTATCCCCCTCTTATTCCAGCATTCTGCAGTTCAGTCCACATATGATACCCTCATTCCATTTGATACCAATGCATACATATGTAGTGTAGCTCCTTGCTTGCGAGTACTTTGGATGAGTACTCACGGTTGCTTTGCTCCCTCTTCCCCCCCTTTCTATACCCGATTGCTGCGACCAGACGATGGAGCCCAGGAGCCAGACGCCACTGTCGATGACGACTACTACTACTTGGGAGGTGCCTACTACTATGTGCAGCCCGCTGACGACGACCAGGAGTAGTTTAGGAGGATCCCAGGCAGGAGGCCTGCGCCTCTTTCGATCTGTATCCTAGTTTGTGCTAGCCTTCTTAAGGCAAACTTGTTTAACTTATGTCTGTACTCAGATATTGCTGCTTCTGCTGACTCATCTATGATCGAGCTCTTGTATTCGAGCCTTCGAGGCCCCTGGCTTGTAATATGATGCTTGTATGACTTATTTTATTTGTAGAGTTGTGTTGTGATATCTTCCCGTGAGTCCCTGATCTTGATTGTACATGTTTGCGTGTATGATTAGTGTACGATTGAATCGGGGGCGTCACACCACTATACCTTATATAATTTCAAGCAAAATATGGGGATGGATTTCAATAAAATTGCCTTTGGCAACACAATCCAAGAGTTGTCTATGAGACATATTTAATCCAACATAAAAATTGCGAAGAAAAATTCTCAGGTTTATTTCAGAGGTACAATTACGATAAGACGCCATTATTCTCAACCAGGCATCTTTTAAGTTTTCTCCTAGTATTTGTTTGAAGTGAAATATTTCGAACTCAGGGGACAACGAAGAAGATAAGGGACTAGCCATAACGACAAGCAAACGAACTAACACACAAGCAAACAAAAAGCAAGCAGGCGAAAAGAGGCAAACGGGAAAGAGAAGGAGGATAAAGAGAGAGGACGAATAAAACGGCAAGGGTGAAGTGGGGGAGAGGAAAACGAGAGGCAAATGGCAAATAATGTAATGCAGGAGATAAGGGTATATGATGGGTACTTGGTATATTGACTTGTGCGTAGACCTCCCCGGCAACGGCGCCAGAAATTGCTCGTTGTCGGGAGTCAAATCTTGACTTGCGCGAACCTCCCCAGCAACGGTGCCAGAAATCCTTCTTGCTACCTCTTGAGCACTGCGTTGGTTTTCCCTGAAGAGGAAGGGATGATGCAGCAAAGTAGCGTAAGTATTTCCCTCCGTTTTTGAGAACCAATGTATCAATCTAGTAGGAGGCTACGCGCCAGTCCCTTGTACCTGCACAAAACAAATAAATCCTCGCAACCAACACGATAAGGGGTTGTCAATCCCTACACGGCCACTTACGAGAGTGATATCTGATAGATATGATAATATAATATTTTTGGTATATTTGTGATAAAGATGCAAAGTAAAATAAAAGAAAAGTAAAAAGCAAAGGAAATAACTAAGTATTGGGAGATTAATATGATGAAGATAGACCCGGGGGCCATAGGTTTCACTAGTGACTTCTCTCGAGAGCATAAGTATTCTACGGTGGGTGAACAAATTACTGTTGAGCAATTGACAGAATTGAGCATAGTTATGAGAATATCTAGGTATGATCATGTATGTAGGAATCACGTCCGAGACAAGTAGACCGACTCCTGCCTGCATCTACTACTATTACTCCACTCATTGACCGCTATCCAGCATGCATCTAGAGAATTAAGTTAATGAAAACAGAGTAATGCCTTAAGCAAGATGACATGATGTAGTGGGATAAACTCATGCAATGTGATGAAAACCCCATCTTGTTATCCTCGATGGTAACAATACAATACGTGCCTTGCTGCCCCTACTGTCACTGGGAAAGGACACCGCAAGATTGAACCCAAAGCTAAGTGAGGGAGTCCTGGATTAGGGGGTGTCTGGATAGCCGGACTATAACCTTTGGCCGGACTCTTGGACTATGAAGATACAAGATTGAAGAATTCATCCCGTGTCCGGATGGTACTTTCCTTGGCGTGGAAGGCAAGCTTGGCAATACGAATATGTAGACCTCCTCCCATTGTAACCGACTCTGTGTAACCCTAGCCCTCTCCGGTGTCTATATAAACCGGAGGATTTTAGTCCATAGGACAAACAACAATCATACCATAGGCTAGCTTCTAGGGTTTAGCCTCTATGATCTCGTGGTAGATCTACTCTTGTACTACCCATATTATCAATATTAATCAAGCAGGACGTAGGGTTTTACCTCCATCAAGAGGGCCCGAACCTGGGTAAAATATTGTATCCCCTGCCTCCTGTTACCATCCAGCCTAGACGAACAGTTCGGGACCCCCTACCCGAGATTCGCCGGTTTTGACACCGACATTGTTGCTTTCATTGAGAGTTCCTCTGTGTCGTCGCCGTTAGGCTTGATGGCTCCTACTATCATAAAAAGCGATGCAGTCCAGGGTGAGACTTTTCTCCCCAGACAGATCTTCGTGTTTGGCGGCTTTGCACTACGGGCCAATTTGCTTGGCCATCTGGAGCAGATTGAAAGTTACGCCCCTGGCCACTAGGTCAGGTTTGGAAACTTAAACTACACGGCCGATATCCATGGAGACTTGATCTTCGACGGATTTGAGCCTCTGCGTTGTGTGTCACACGGTCACGATGAGTACGATTTAGCTCTACCATCAGACAATGTCTAGGAGATCGCACAGGCAGCCGCTCCGACCTCCAATTCGGAGCCAGTTGCGCCATCCATGGACGGGTGGATAGACCCCGCCACGGAGGCCTTACCCTCAGCGGCGATCGAGCCAAACATCGACCTTACCTTTAATGAGAGCCGTGCTATTAAACTGCTAGATCCTTCTCCGGCCACAGACTCCGAACTGCCTGCGCCCGTTCCTATCGAATCCGATTGGGCGCCGATCATGGAGTTCACCTCCGCGGATATTTTTCAGCACTCGCCCTTTGGCAACTTACTGAACTCATTAAGGTCTCTCTCCTTCTCAGGAGGATCCTGGCCGAACTATGTCCGGCAGGACTGGGATGCGGACAACGAAGAAATTCGAGGCCCACCCACCACCCACTTAGTAGCCACTGTCGATGACTTAACCGACATGCTCGACTTTGACTTCGAAGACATCGACGGTATGGACGACGATGCAAGGGGTGAAGAGGAACCACCGCCCACAGGGCACTGGACAGCCAGCCCTCCTGAGAGAGCGGCAGATGGAGAAGAGGAGGATGATAATTACACGCCCCCCTCCGATGACGAGGCAAGCCTCGGCAACGACAAATTCGTTGTGCCAGAGGATCCCGTCGAACAAGAGCGCTTCAAACGCCGACTTATAGCCACGGCAAAAAGCCTTAAGAAAAAGCAACAACTTCAAGCTGATCAGGATCTGCTAGCTGACAGATGGACTGAAGTCCTCACGGCCGAGGAATATAAACTCGAGCGCCCCTCCAAGAGTTACCCAAAGTGCAGGTTGCTACCTCGACTGGAGGAAGATGCGTATGATACGGCTGATCGGCCACCTCATGGCTGCGATAGAGAGGCATTCCAGCCAAAAACTCAGCCTGCACCCCGACGCCATTCAAATAAAAAGGCATGGGGAGATGCGCCAGACCTGCGAGACATATTGGAGGACAAAGCAAAGCATGCAAGATCGATCTACGGATCACGGGGGCGCACCACTATGCGAGACGATAAACGTCACGCTGGATACAGTAAAAGTAAATCCGACCGGGCCGAACACAGCGGGCAAGACCCATTCAGCTGTGTCGCGATATAGCCCAATACAGAGGCGCCGCACACCCCTTATGCTTCACAGACGAAGTAATGGATCATCAAATCCCAGAAGGTTTGAAACCTGTGAATATTAAATCATACGACGGCACAACAGATCCCGCAGTATGGATCGAGGATTTCCTCCTCCACATCCACATGGCCCGCGGTGATGACTTACACGCCATCAAATACCTCCCACTAAAGCTCAAGGGACCAGCGCGGCATTAGCTTAACAGCTTGCCAGCCGAGTCCATCAGCTGTTGGGAAGATCTGGAAGCCACATTCCTCGACAACTTTCAGGGCACTTATGTGCGGCCACCAGATGCTGATGACTTGAGCCACATAATTCAGCAGCCAGAAGAATCGGCCAGGCAATTCTGGACTCGGTTCCTAACAAATAAAAATCAAATTGTCGGCTGTCCGGATGCAGAGGCCCTAGCGGCTTTCAAACACAACATCCGCGACGAATGGCTAGCCCGGCACCTTGGTCAGGAAAAGCCGAAATCTATGGCAGCCCTCACGACACTCATGACCCGCTTTTGTGTGGGAGAAGACAGCTGGCTGGCTTGTAGTAATAACATATCAAAGAACCATGCTACTTCGGATACCAAGGACGGCAATAGCAGGTCACGTCTCAACAAACATAAGCACCGCATTAACAGCGATAATAACGAGGATACGGTAGTCAATGCCGGATTCAAAGGCTCTAAACCTGGTCAGCAGAAAAAGCCCTTCAAACAAAGTACACCGGGACCGTCCAGCTTGGACCGTATACTCGATCGCTCGTGTCAAATACAAGGCACCCCAAAAAAGCCAGCCAATCACACCAACAGGGATTGTTGGGTGTTCAAGCAGGCCGGCAAGTTAATTGCCGAAAACAAGGACAAGGGGCCACATAGCGATGACGAGGAGGAGCGCCGGCAGCCACACACCGGAGGACAGAAGAGGTTTCCCCCACAAGTGCGGATGGTGAACATGATATATGCAACCCACATCCCCAAGAGGGAGCGGCAGCGTGTGCTCCGGGACGTATATGCGTTGGAGCCAGTTGCCCCAAAGTTCAACCCGTGGTCCTCCTATCCGATCACTTTCGATCGCAGGGACCATCCCACTAGTATCCGTCATGGCGGATTCGCTGCACTGGTTCTGGAACCAATCATTGACGGATTTAACCTCACTCGAGTCCTTATGGATGGCAGTAGTAGCCTGAACCTGCTTTATCAGGACACAGTGCACAAAATGGGTATAGACCCCTCAAGGATCAAACCCACAAAAACGACCTTCAAGGGCGTCATTCCAGGCGTAGAGGCCCATTGCACTGGCTCAATTACACTGGAAGTGGTCTTCGGATCCCCGGATAACTTCCGAAGCGAAGAGTTAATCTTCCGCAGTGGTTATCATGCACTGCTCGGGCGAACCGCATTTGCCAAATTCAATGTGGTACCGCATTATGCATACCTCAAGCTCAAGATGCCAGGACCTCATGGGGTTATTACAGTCAATGGAAACACAGAGCACTCTCTCCGAACAGAGGAGCACACTGCGGCCCTCACAACAGAAGCGCAAAACAGCCTCTCAAGGCAATCCACCAGTTCGGTGTTTCAAAACTAGGACACCTTCAAGCGCACTCGGTGCAATCGGAAAATAGACCGCCTGGCACGATCTGAGCTCGTGTAGCAATGCGGCGCTCGCCCCAGTCCCAGCCAAACGGCGA